>NC_080632.1:54632351-54877351 GCF_027887145.1 Ammospiza caudacuta
AAGGGAAGGAAGGTTCCGGGAAGGGTTCCGGGAAGGTTCCGGGAAGGTTCCGGGAAGGTTCCGGGAAGCGGAAGGTTCCGGGAAGGGAAGGGAAGGAAGGGAAGGGAAGGAAGGGAAGGGAAGGGAAGGTTCCGGAAGGTTCCGGAGGGAAGGAAGGTTCGGGAAGGTTCCGGGAAGGGAAGGGAAGGTTCCGGGAAGGAAGGCGAAGGTTCCGGGAAGGGAAGGGAAGGGAAGGGAAGGGAAGGTTCCGGGAAGGGAAGGGAAGGAAGGGAAGGGAAGGGAAGGGAAGGGAAGGGAAGGGAAGGGAAGGGAAGGGAAGGGAAGGGAAGAAGGGAAGGTTCCGGGAAGGGAAGGGAAGGAAGGAAGGGGAAGGGTTCCGGGAAGGGAAGGTTCCGGAAGGGAAGGGAAGGGAAGGTTCCGGGAAGGGAAGGGAAGGTTCCGGGAAGGGAAGGGAAGGGAAGGGAAGGGAAGGGAAGGGAAGGGAAGGGAAGGGAAGGTTCCGGGAAGGGAAGGGAAGGTTCCGGGAAGGGAAGGGAAGGTTTCCGGGAAGGTTCCGGGAAGGTTCCGGGAAGGGAAGGGAAGGTTCCGGGAAGGGAAGGGAAGGGAAGGGAAGGGAAGGGAAGGGAAGGGAAGAAGGGAGGAAGGGAGGGAAGGGAAGGAAGGGAAGGGAAGGAAGGGAAGGGAAGGGAAGGGAAGGGAAGGGAAGGGAAGGGAAGGGAAGGGAAGGAAGGGAAGGGAAGGGAAGGGAAGGGAAGGGAAGGGGAAGGGAAGGGAAGAAGGGAAGGGAAGGAAGGGAAGGGAAGGGAAGGAGAAGGGAAGGGAAGGGAAGGGAAGGGAGGGAAGGGAAGGGAAGGGAAGGGAAGGGAAGGGAAGGGAAGGGAAGGAGGAAAGGGAAGGGGAAGGGAAGGGAAGGGAAGGAAGAGGAAGGAAGGGAAGGGAAGGAAAGGGAAGGAAAGGGAAAGGAAAGGAAAGGAAAGGAAAGGAAGGAAAGGAAAGGAAAGGAAAGGAAAGGAAAGGAAAGGAAAGGAAAGGAAAGGAAAGAAAGGAAAGGAAAGGAAAGGAAAGGAAAGAAGAAGGAAAGGAAAGGAAAGGAAAGGAAAAGAAAGAAAGAAAAGAAAAGAAAAGAAAAGAAAAGAAAAGGAAAAGAAAAGAAAAGAAAAGAAAAGAAAAGAAAAGAAAAGAAAAGAAAAGAAAAGAAAAGAAAAGAAAGAAGAAAATATATTAACAAAAAACAACTTCATGGAAATTAGTGTAGTAGATGAGCAGGACAGTAACAAAAAAAACTAATCATCCATTTCCACAGTTTATTTTCCACAGTAGTAAAGTTCATCTCTGAAAAATAATGTAATAAGTAGGTGTCCATTACATTAAAAAAAATTTAAAAAGCAGCCTATTAATTAAAAATAGGTGCAAACATTTCAGTCTGGAGGACTTATAGCCATAATTAACCATTAGTGCATATTCGGCTCCTCAACTCCTCATCAGGCAGAGGACACTTATCTTCTGTGATACTGACAAGGTTATTGCCATACTATTGCATATCAAATTATGGCAAAGCTTAGGAACATTTGGGTCTGAGCCATTAAAGCATCCCGTTGGTGTAATTCCACATGCTTTCATTAAGCAATTAGAAGCAATATAATGAGGAAAAATCAACATAGTGAAATATTTTAAGGTTCTGACATTTGGTTTCATTTCACAGTAGGATAAGAAAAAAATAAGTATCGTTTTGAAATGAATGTGCAATAGAAATACTTCACCAATAATAATTTTGTAAGCATATTTCACTAACTCCTTATAAATCTTAAATTCTAAATAAAGCAAACCTAACTGTCCTAAAGATAAACCAGAGCTGAAGGAGAATATCATAAACAAAGTAGGCTTGTTTCTCATTTTGGGACATATTTTGGTTTTCCCACTGTTAAAAACTGGATAAAATATTATAATCATTTACCTTGAGTTGACAGCACATTGTTCTGGAAAGTTTGTGAAGACATGTGCCAGACATTTCTTATTTATCCAGAGTCTCAGAATAACATTTTGAATGTTCTTCAAAAAATTTTTAGTTTTAATAATGTTTCTGGAATCTAAAACCCTTTAGGGAGCTAGCTTTTAAACTAATTTATTGGTAAAATATGAATCCAGTCATCTCAAAATACTTTTCAGGCCTCTTTCTTTGAACATATTATATGTGCCATATAAGCAAATTGAAGATTCACTGTATACATTAGGTAAACAGGCAGATAAACAAGACCACTACAATTTCTGTGGGTTTAGATGCTCTGATTACTTTTTTAATTTATTCATCTATATATCAATTTATTTATCTGAATTTGTTTATTTTATGTGTTTCACATTCAGGGACACATTCTTCTCTCAAAGTTTTCGTTCTGTAAAACCTGAATATGAAGCCAAAGCCTTAAGGTATATGTACTACTTTTCTAGTCTAGGGACTATGATGGAAGTATCCAGAGGGTTGTATCCATTGGTTCAATATGTGAAATGAAATTAAGAACAAGTCAGAGATATATATATATATCTGTATATATAAGTATCACAAAATTACTATTTTACTGTGAATCGATTCTATCCTTATCCCCTATTTACTGACTTTGTCTGATCTTCCAAGACAGCTCCCACTGATTCAGGCTTACAGGATCGTTTCATCAGATTGAATCACATTATGTTTTGAAGACTTTGCTGGTTAGACCTACCCGAGTCTCTAGAAAACTTTGGAAAAACGCAGTTATACATTACAGTTGTAATATTTCTTATTTTTTAAATAAAAGTAAGATTAATTAATTTAAAATTAAGAAAAATACATTTGGTCTCATTTGGTTAAAATGGTCCAAATGTTGTAGAATATTGTGAAATATCTTACTGTCCTGCAACACTTTTTAAATCTTAATTGATGTAATCAAAGTAGGGGGAGAAGGAGGCTGCTTTGCTGGAAATTATGAGCATGCAGACATTTTGATTAATAATTTTTTTTAATTTTCATAATAATTTTGATTATCTTATGCAATTCATAGTCATTATTCATTGGCATAAACACTGTACATGGCTTTTCCTCAGCCTATGCACTTGAACATGCTGTAGTCCGTTATGGATAATCAGCTAACTAAGTTTGTTAATAATTAGTTTTGTATTTCATTATAATTCACCATAGTGTAAAATACTTCGGCAAACCAAAAAAAAAAAGTATGAAGAGGGGAAAAACTATAAGAGAACTTCTCTGTAATAGATTATCTCTCTAGTAGACTATGTATAAATTGCTCCAGATCAATATGCCCTCTCCTGTCAGGAACCATTTGGTCAGGTTGAGGTGCTTATGGTCACAGCAGAAGAAGTTTTTAATGAGGGAGGGTATACAAAAACCTGCAGGTTTATCAGTGTGGAAATGATAGTTGGTATAATCTTTATCCATAGCTGACAAGTAAAGGAAATGGATTCCAGTTTTCAAATTTTTTAAGACCAGAACCTTAGCTTTGCCAACATCTGGCATTGTCCCTCTAAAATAGAATACTGTTTTTTCAGTGTCAAGCACAGGTGCTGAGACTGACATAATATATTCTCTCATGTGTAATACTGTTTACACTTGAAGGTGTTATTTTGCTAATTGTTCAGACTAGATGATCTGTTATGTTACAGGCACAGAGGAATGCCAAGGAGCTCTACTTCTTTCAGCTCTGAGAGAGGAGAAATGAGTGTACGCTGAGGAATTCACATTATAGCTTGGCTCAGCCCATATGTGCACAAAACACAGTAAGGGGACCTTCTCTATTCCTTTGGCCTATCACATCTGCCTCTAGGAAAAGCTCTGAGGAGAGAAGAGAAATATACAAGATGGGGTGGACATATCAGAAGATGTCTTTTGTACAAGCCAGTGGCAGTAAAACAGCTATTTACCCCAGTTGTGCCAAGAAACAGTAACTTTGAAAACATAGGTTTCCTTCTAATATGTGTTTCATGTTCCTTTCATTAATTTACTGTCATTTTCACCATATGAAATAGTGAACAGCATGTTTGCTTTTGAATCCTATGGTTCAGCCACCTACAGCTTCTGCCCTGAGAAAAAGAGAATTGGCTCATATTCCAGTGCCCATGGAATAGTTCAAACAGTTAAATGGATGCAAAGCAGACGCTGTGTCAAAATATTTTTCTTTGACGCAGATGCGCCGCGAAGCCACAGCCTCAGATGTGTCAGAAGTTCAGACTGGAGGCTTTGGTCAACAGGGGCTGAACATCGATATACCTTTCCCCGGGGGCTCCTAAAGTGTTGGGTGAAGGAAGAGTGTGGTCTGAGGGAGTATGGACAGAGGGCTCCTTCAAATTAAGCACAAATTCTGGTAAATACATAACTGTCACCAGAATGGCACAGGATTTTTAAGAGGTTGAGTACAGTAGGGGTATGGAAGTGGGTGATCTTGATGACGTATCTGCACCAAATGTCCTGCAGACATGCACATATAGCTGCAGGGGAATGCATTTGATGTTTCAAGCCTAGTATCCATGATGTTTGTCCATGTGTCTGAGGTCCCTTACTGTTTGCTGGGGTAATCAGGCCGCATCCACAGTTTTCACTGGACATTTGGACATTCCTCCACCATCAGCTCAGAGATTTGCTGTGTTATTTTTATGATCTGAGGCAGACCTCAGGACCTTTAGCCCAAACCCTGCCTGCACACCTGCATCCTGCTCTTGTGTGGAAGAGAAGGTGAGCAGAGTCCTGCATGCAGCGCCTGGAAGTTCATCAAGTGAATCTGCATTCACTCTCCCCAGCTCTCTTCACTTGGTGCCTCTCTGCGCCAGTGTGTCCTGTTCCCAGTCTATTCCCTCTATAACAAGAAGGAATAAACAAAACCAAGGAACACTTTCATTCCATCTGAAACATGACAAACGATCACCAGCCAGCAAACGCTGTATCACTGTTTACATCAAACTATTTCTGTTGTGATGCCTCTCAAAATCTGCAGTTGCTGAAAACTTTGTCAGCTCCAGATAATTCCTAGAAACTTCTTTCAGGAAGATTTATTCTAGAAATACTTTATTTTAAGAGGCACATGCGATATAAGTATCTGTTTTATAGGTGGCTATTTTACTGAAGGCATGCTAAGTATATGCAGAATGGCCAAATTTAGCTGTGCTATAAGATCCAGTTGCTGAGCATTAGCCATCATTTTAGGGATGCAAATAATTTAGAATATGGTGATACTTGTATGCTGTAAATTTAGGAAGTAAAAGATTCAGGTCATGAAGTAAAAGAATCAGGCAAAATCTGGAAAAAAAGCAGAAGGTGGTAATAAATTATACAAAAACTGGACAATATTGGAAAATAATACATTTTCAGACTGACAGATGTAGTATATCCAGTTATGGTGTGGATAGAATTCACACTCAGCCTAAAAATCAAAGAAATTTATAAGATTTTTCAATTTGTTACTGGATTATTAAAAACCCCAGCAAATAATACCAAAACCCCACAATCTTGAAAACAGAAAACAGCATACAAATATGTACAAATATATGAATATTGTAGTTACGTGATTAGGGGTAGCAAAAATGCCCCTTAAAAGCGCTATGTAAGAAAAAATAACAACTAATAATTTAGTTACTATTTAAACAATTAGTTGTTTATTTTAGTTTAAATTAAATTAATGTAATTAACTAAAAAATAACAACTAATTTAAAATTTTTCTGCACAGTTGACACCCATCTACCCATTTATTGAAATAAAGGTGTATTTTAAAACTAGACATTTTGCAATAATTTGCTTATATGAGCAAATCTTCATCTATAGTTTAGATAGAATTTATGGCTTTGATAAACCAACATTTATTCTACGCACGTTATTAAAAGAAGTCAGGCTAGATTCTATACTGAATTACAACCTGGAAAATCCTCATGGAATGGCTTCATTGTGCAGACTCTAAGTCAATACAGAACTTGTTTTATTGTATTTAATTTGGGACATTAATGGAGCCCAAAGATATGTTTTCATTTGAACAGACTTAACATCAATTACATTTTTAGGTGAGGGCATCCAAAGATGAAATCAGAATTGAAGTCAGGAATTTGAAAATGTTGTAACATTGACATCACGGTTAGAGATTGTATTCATGCATTAGAAGAAGAAAACTAATGTTAATGAACACAAGCTCATCTAAAAAAATCTTTTAATTCCTTAAAGAGCACCCAGAAAAGCAGTTATCTAAAATCATTAAAAAATATCAGGCAGGCTATAATAACTAAAAATTGATCATTTCAGTCCTTTTTTTGGTTACACAGATCTAGTGCTTGTCATTATATTACATTGAAATTTCATGAAGTATTTCTACTGTCATATCTTGCAATGAAAAACAAAATATTTAGGATTATTAAATAAATAATTCATTTAACACCAGGGAGCTCAAACAAATGTGACTTTTTGCCAAAGCAACCTTTGTAGTTATAGTCTCCCAGGTATTTTTTGATCTTAGGATATGGAAAACCTGATTTGGAAATTTTATTCAATCCAATATCTCAAAAGTACATCAAACTAATTTTCAATGTACCAATTTGTTTATTTATATGGTGCTTCAACATAGGGTAGTAATAAAAAATTTTAAAATCCTTATCAGCTGGGGTTTTCCTTAATGAAAACATGACTAGAATTTGGACTAGATAGGTTCTGTTCACCTGAGATTAGGAACTTAATTTATGAACTAAATGTCAATATGTCAAACCTTTTATCTAAGAATATAAATAAAAACCTTGTATAATTTTCAAAATGTAGTACTTTTTCTCCTTTAAAGCAAAGGACACCTGATTTTATAACAAATATTTCTGCCTTTGACAGTCCTTAAATAACCTGAAATAGCAAGCCACAATACTCTTGCTTAATTAAAGGATTCTAAACAAAAACAAAAATGCAAGCACAAGGAAAATTAGTTTACTTTTTAGAGAAAAAGTAAGAAAAAAAGGTGAAAAGTAAGAAGTTTGAAGATCTGTCTGTAATTATGATCTTACCTATAAAAATGAAATATTAAAAACAATTACTTCACTACCTGACTGACCAGGCTTTTGTGTCCAAGACTGCCTTTTGCTTAATCTTCTGATTGCATTCACACCAATCTTTGCAATATCCTCTGCTAAGTGGGAAAAATATTATCACATCTTGCAGAGGAAACACAGAACCTTTGCAGACAAATTCTGGCAGGTTAAAATATTTCTCAGTTCATCTTTTGGTTTTAATTATGGGCCTTAAAATTTGCTTCCAGCTTTCTGGTACCATTTTTGTTTCTATAATCAACTGCAGACTTGAAAGCAGGGAAAACTTGGTTTTGTCACATTTTTGGCTCCAGTGCTGCAAACATCTCTGTGCAGGTGAACCCATTCTGTTGAAATCACTGGGTCAATGTAATGTTATTTTATTCATTCTGCTTTACTTTTCTTCCTTTTTTATCCATGTGTGGTCATTCTCTTACTCAGAGAGATGGCTGTCACTGAGGAAAATGGCGACAGATGAGCGGCTGTACCGATGCCAGGAGATGAAAAAAAGCTTGTGGGGAAAATTGGCCAGATTACATCAAACTGAGCTTTTCAGAGATGATAATCACCAGCTTCAGTGTTCATACCTCACTCCCATGGAAATCTAGTCACTAATGAATGTAGCTGTTCCAGCTGTTTCAGGAACTAGAGGGTACTAAATCCAAGGCCTCTTGTAATGCAGATTACCTTCTCTGCAGCACAGTCAGAAGAAGTGGAGTGTACCAATTCCAACTGCCACAATTCACAGTCCCTTGTAGTAGTGAGAAATACACATGAGCTCTCAGGCTGGGTGAACACAGCTTGTGTAACTATCCCTTTCCCCCATAGCTACTAAGATGAGATGACTTTGACCAGAGGAGCATGGAGTTACACCCTTGTGCACCTGGTAGAGTTTGTTAGTGGTTGCCTAGCAAATCCAAGGCGTATATATGGAAAGCCAGGAAGATGGATTATGGCAGTCATGGATTTTAGTTACAATTAATATCCAAAGACAGCTACTAGCTTCATAATACTTTTAGACCTCACCTTAAACTACCTCTGAAAATGCAGCAGTAGATGTCTCAAGCCCATCTGAGACTCTTGTGTAGACTCCTAACTTATTTACATATATTTTTACCCTTCGTAAAATTTAGTCAAGCACAACTTCAGATATATATAATTCCTAAACTTTCATTTTACCAGGAAAAGAGTTTGTATTTGTGAATCCTGTGACTAAACAAGAAGTCAGAAAATTCAAAGCAAGTTACTGCTCTGATTTAATTTAAGATTGAAAGTTATTTTAGGAATTGCAACATCTTTCTTTTTCTGTTAGATGGAATCCCCTCCTACTAGAGATAATGCAAATCCAATGGAACCTGGGGAAAAAAGCACACATGCTGAAATCATCAGGGTTCATCTCTAGTCCCTGGATGTTTCAGACAGTTATAAAAGCAGCATCTCCATACAGTAGGATGAGCTGAAGAACAGCAAGTAGGTTTTGTGTATTTTAAAGCAGTTTGATACTGCATGAATGCAGGTTTTCCATGAAGTCTGTCCTTTGGGTGCCCAGTTAGAAAGTTGAGACTGTTCCTTTGTAGCAGAGGTGGCCAGCAGTGTAAGAGAATGGGTCAGTTGCTAGCAGGCAAGAGAAATGATCCTTCCCCACTGCTCCCCACTGGTGCGGTGACCTCAAGAGTGCTGAATCCAGTGCTGGATTTCCCAGAGAGATGGAGATACACTGAAGGTGAAATCCAGCAAAGAGCCACAATGATTATTAATGGACTGGAGAACCTTCTCTAAAAGAAAAGTCTGAGAAATCTGTGACTGTTCAGTCTAGAGGAAAGCAAGCCCAGGGAAGGTTGCATTTACAAATGGCTGAAGGAAGGATGTAGAAATAATGGAGCCAAACTCTTTCCAGAGGTGTCCATTGGGCAAGGGCAGAAGGTAGTGGTCAAATATTGAAACAAGAGATTCCAAATGAACCACGGGAAAGATTTGTTAGTGAGAGGAGTGACTGAGCATTGCCATAGGTTGCCGAGAAGTTGTGGAGTCACCAAGTGTGAAGAACTTAAAAAATATTGGCTCACAGTCATGAGCAAGTGCCTGGGCAAGCAGCTGTAGGCAGTCCTGATTCTGCAATGATTTTGGATCAGAATGTCTCCACAGGTTCCCAACAGCATTAAGTGTTCTCTCATCTCTGTGGGTTTCCCACCACAGATGCTTCTTCCCACCACCAGGCCCTTCTGCTCAGGCCACCAGCCTATGGTCACAGGAGCCAACAAGCCTGTGCTTAAACACCAACCCCAGCAGAAGGCACGGTCGTGCGACAGCAGGGAGTGTCCTGCAAAGCAGGATCTTTCTCCTCTGGGGATTGTTGTCATCCTCAATGAGAGGTGCGACTAGGCAGGAGAAAGAAAGAGGAGACCCGGCAGCAGCGGCGGCAGTGCTTGTGGAAGTGGGGGTGGGGCCAGCATTGCATCTGTGGCTTTTGCTTTGCTTCTTAAACTGCAAGTTACAAGTTGTCTCACCTTGAACCCTTCAATCCTCTCCAAGAAGTGAGTGAGCAGCCGTGTGGCATGGAGTTCCTGGCCAGGGGTTAAAGCATGACACGGCTCCACCATGGGTGTGGAAGGACTGCAAACCCGGCACAGCCACAGGGCACGCTCAGAGAGAAGGGGCACCCTTACCATAACTGCCTCCACCCTCACACTGTGCTCAGGGCTCCCAAGGGCACAATCCACTGTGTGCGCACCTGAGCAACACCCTGGGCTTGGCCTGGAGTCTTGGCTTTGAGGAGATCAGCAGCTCTGGGTGCTGACCTAAGGCCACCCCTTCCCGTGCTCCTCTCCCCACTGCCCTGCTGTAGGATGCTGGGAATCCCACACAGTGACTGTTCCAGGGCCACAGGCCCTGCTGAACACTCCCGGTGAGCTCCTCTAACTTTGTTGACCACTTCCTCCTTCAGGTACACATTTTGTGATTCTCTGATTCCATACTTGGAAGGGAATAAAAGGTTCTCTCATCTTCTGATGTGTTCTTCTTTACAATCATGATAAATTTCTAATCAGAAGCTCTTATCAGAGATTTTGACTTCCCAAAGATCTACTGCAAATACCACACTTTTGTGACTAGTCTGGCAGATTCCTGAAGTTTATGTCCCAAGCACCCAGAGACCCAAGTAGGAATGTTGCCCTCCTAAACTTGCTATTTCTGAATAAAAGCAGGACTTATGTGGGCTGCTATGATCAGTGGCTGTCTTTGCCAAAATGATGACAAAATGGTTGATTTTAAACTTTTCAGTGTATGAGAAAAAGAAGTAATCAGAGTGGTTACCTTGGATTTCAAGAAGACAAGCTTCAGTCTACTTCACAGTGTCCTAATGGAATCTCTGAGGGCTTATATGTCCATGAGTGCCAGTCAGTTTTTAAGAAGCACATTTTAAAAGCACAGGGTCAGGCAATTCCACTGTGTCCAGTGTCAGGCTGAACGAGGAACTCAGGTTGAAACTCAAGAAGGAAAAGAAATTATGTATGTGGAAGTAAGGTCAGGAGGGAAAGTTTTGAATTTTTGATGGAAATTTAACGAGCTGTTGTTCAAATGTTCAGGGAGAAGACATGAAATGCCAAAGCTCAATTAAGAGTTGAGATTTGCCAGCATTGTGTTAGACATCGAGAAAGTCATTAAAGAAGGTCTAAGGAAAAGGTTGGGAAGATATTTGCTGAAGATGATCACCTGGTAAATCAGAATGAAGAAAAAGTGAAGCCATTCAGTGGGGTTTTTTTTTTACCTCAGACTTTAATAACACACACAGACCTTGGGCTGATCCTCGGAGTTGAAGGGACAGTCTGTCTCAGCATCATCATCATAATGGGATCAGGAGAAATCCAGGAGTGCCTCCTCTACTCCTCCTTCACTGATCTTGGTATCTGCAGGACTCTTTCTCTCACATGCTCACACTTCTTTCTTATAACGGTCTTGTACAGCAGTTTTCAACCTTTCTTGAGTATGTTGTCTCAGAGGCGTGCCAACATCATCACTTGGTTGTTTGGCCAGCAGCATGTCTGTCTTGGAGCTGGCTGTATCAGATATGGAGGCAGTTTCCAGCATCTTCTCGCAGAAACCACCTCTGCAGCCCCTTTGCTACCAAACCTGGCCTCTCAAACCCAACACATTAAATGCTGCAGGAGAGAAGGCATCGCTCCTTCTCTCCCAGCACCCACGTCCAGACACCAGGGCTGAGAATATCCAAGCCCTTTGAGCAGTGGCCAAGCTAACAGGTCTGACCACCACTGGAGAAAAGCTGTTTAGGTACCATAAAAACACCAGCATTTATTTGCTTGAGTGCTAATGATAGACATAACCCTGTTTATTACACAGATAGATAGTTGATATTACAGACATTTTCCCTAGGTCTCTTCCCAATAATACTCATATGAGTTGGTAGTTTACAGCAGTTTGGAGCCAAAGCTCAGCTGATTACATATGGCTTTTTTAGTGAAGAGCTGTGATTACAACACCTAGCTGACCTTGTCTGTTTAGGAATCCTGTGATAGGTTTTTAAATACACAATTTCAGAGGGGTGAAAGAATTAAAGAACTCAGACAAAGCAATTGTGTGATCATGATGGATGCCCTGGTGGAATGACTTTGAAAGTGTAAACTCTTGAACTGAGCCTAGAAATTCTTTTAACTGTGGTTTGTGTAAACATTTCACATCTTGCACTATAGCAAACCTGTGCCCCTAGTATGTTAAGATTAAGTTACAGTGCTTGGAAGTATGCAGAAATTGTTTAATGCATAACCTTATAGCATGGGTTTTACTCCTTTTTTAGCAGAACATTTATATTTTATCTGAAGAAAAAGTAATATCCTGTTGTAGCAACATTAAAGGCGTGTTAGAAATGTCGATAAAGCAAATACAGTCCTGGCAAAAGGTTATATTAAAATATGGCATTTAATTGGCTAAGTATCTTGATAGCAGCAGCAAAATTATTATTATGTTCTTGACCACCATTTATATGTGGTGTTATATCAATCACTGCCCTCCAGCTTGCTGTTCTTCCACTGAAGCAAGTCAATTGTATGCTAAACAAGGAAGAGGAGATAGAAGACAGGAGTGGTAGAGACAGAATTGAATGGTTTTCTGGTTCACACCTGAGACTGAAAGGCAGGTGATGTGGGTCAAGAATTTCGACAAAAGTAGATTCCAGATTTAGGCGTCCTAAATCTATCCAAGCCCTAATATTTCCTGTTGATTTGCTCTAGGCTATAGGAAGTGCCCTGCCAGTAGAAAACACCAGGCACAGAGAATTGGGTGGAATTTGGGATTTGTGAATTGGAGCCAATGCCTATATACAGTCATAGAAACACAGTTATGTTGCCATTTTGCCATTTCAAAAACACTTAAAAGACCCCACACAGTCATAGGAACCCAATTTTAAGTACATTGCCTAGTTGGCTTTCATTTCTTTTTTTAACAGATCTTTTGGGTTGCTGCAATGAGAACTATACCACACACAATTATGCTGAAAATTCACAGCTTTTAAAAAACAGTACAATAAAAGCAACAAAAAAAATTAAGCATACAGCTTGGTTTGCTCTGTAGTAACCTCAGAGGAAAAGTTCATGATGGGTAAATTATGCTTGTCAGTTGTAATTTTTCACTGATTTTTGTCCTCTGGAGACATATGTTTTACCAAGGGAAGTAAATGGTCCTCTCCAAGCAAAGAGATTGTCTGTGGAGCGTTGAATTTAATAAATCAAGAGAAGCCACATTTCCTGGAAAATGCTAAATATGTAGGACATGAAGGAAGGAATTGAGCATATTTATAACAGCATACTCCTACTTTCAACAGCAATTGAAAACTATAAAATGGCCAGAAATACTTTGCTTTTAATAATGATCTCCTGTGTCTTATTTCCATTCTGCACAAAGCGCCAGTTCTGATTTAGCATTGCTTGATCATTCCAGAAACACATCTATGTTCTTTAGTACCCCCCGGAACCAACGCAGCATGTTTCTCTTTCATGAAGGGTCTGATCCAAATTTCATTGATAAGTTGAAAATCATCTGCTTGGTATCTAGCAACCTGTGCTGGACTTCAGGTTTCATCAAAATGCTTACCATATCTGCCAGTCCATCTGGAAATACCTGAACAGACCACATTTAGGAGGATCTTATCTCTCTCAACTTTTAAATGAACACAGAGATTTAAATGAAGTAAGTGTACACATGGCACTTTGAACAATGATATATACTAGCAGAACACCTCAAGCACACTGTGATTCACATATGGGTTTCAGCTAGCAAAGGGAAGAGGCAGAAATAGAACCACATGCATTTAGTTCTGTCTGTCCACAACCCTGAATGGAGGATGACTGCAGGAGCCTTAACTTAGCTTGTACATCTTGTCTTGGTTCTAATTTAAGCACAAATATTTCTGACACCATCTGTGTTCAGGATTAGAAGTAGACAATGTGCTAAATAGGAAGTTTTTAAATCCTGGAGGAGCAATGCGCCTTCCGTTCACGCTCTCCCAATCTTCTGTGCCTCACTCCCACCTAGGGGGTGCTGGACTTTTGTTCTTTTACATTGTCAGTCTAAACACACCATGACTACTCAGAACAGTGAAATTCTGCTCCATGAGCCACCCAAATGGTGACTTTGGGCCACCCAGGCTCTTGCAAGTTACTGTGATCCTAGAATTCCATCACAGAGCTGGACCATTGGGAGAATTATAGCTGTGCTATATATGCCCTGCACAAGGATGGCTTTGGGACTCAGACTAATGGGACAGCAACACCATTATTTATGTATATCATTAACCCCTGTTTCATAAAAACATGAGTTTTTTGCCAATCACATTTATACTAATTAAGAAGCATATATCAAGATAATTATTACACTGATTTAGTGTATGATATCCTGTCTTTGGTCTCATGTCCAAGAGTCAAAAGGAGCTGACCAAAAATTAAAAATATACTCCAAAAAAACCTTACTATGCCAGTTGTAGCTGAGCCAAGCAATGACTAATAGGGACAACATTTGCAAGGATTCTGAGTGCCTGAATGCCAGGGAAAGATAGCTGAGTTGTGTTGGGTGGTCCAAAGAGATATTAGCAACAAAAGAGTAAGGAGGTAAAACAAAAAAATTCAGCTAGAACCAATTGTCCTGTTTTTAAAATGAGCAAAGTCTTTGCTTCTCCAAAGACTGGAGAATGAAGTTCGAAATGGATGGATAAAAACATGACTTGAAATTGAGATTTATGAGGGAGCAAACCTAGGGCTTTTTGTTTCTCTCCCTGCTCCCACATTTAAGAACATTCTTCCAGTGAGCAGGTACTAGGAAAGGTGAGACACCAGAGATGAGCGGCTGATAGATATGGGGTACTGACATTCGTTGGGATTCCCACTCAGAATTAGGTCAAAGACATTAATTAATTGGGGGAAAAAATGGCCCTACTGAATTTTAGGTCTGGTTTCTGTCCTTATTTCAGATATTGTAAAAGGTTTTATATATAAGCTTTTTCTTATAAGGTGCAAAACCTGAGATGAAAGGCAAAAATTTTTGTTGCCCAGAATTTTCAAAACAGCATAGTGATTTAGAATAATTCAATTTCTGGGCAGAAAAACTGAGTGAATCTGATTTATAATTATTTGGGAGACTAATTTCAAATGAAACAGATATTTAAATTTTTTCTAACTATATACTAATGCAAGACATATGTGAAGTCAACAATTTATATCTACAAGGAATGAGACTCTGATGTAAATAAAACTGATTTGGAAACGTCTTGGACTGTCATAGTTGAGAATTTCATTCCATTGATATTTGGGTACTTAAAGAGAAAAATGTGCAATAGAAACAAGAATTCTTGTCACAATATTCAATCAAAATTAGGACATTAGTGCCATTTCTAGACTTGGTACTCAAATTTAAATACAGAAATGTTAAAGATGTAAGGAAAGAAAAGAACAACATAAAAATCAATGTTAAAGAAACTAGAAAACATTCATTATGATATTTAGTATATCTAGATCATCAAACATACAGTTAAGGGATTATCTTAACTGTATTTTTTAACTGTACTTAATTTTGAGTATACATTTTGCACATCTGTTTCCAGAAGGTTGGATTGTTCATTCTGGCTGAAAAAAACTCATAGTCAGATCAGTAGGATATTGAGTAAGATTTTAATTTAACCAGAATATGAAGGACAGCGGAAATAATTTAAGTTGGAATAAAAGGAGAGGAGATGAAGTCACCAGTTCATGGAGTCTTTATTATTATATAAATCTTTCTTAAGCATGTTTATATTAATTTTTTGTGAGAAGTTTGGTGGCTTTGGAGTGTAAGCAGTTGGTCTGCACAGTCATATTTGAGCTGGATACACTAAACCCCACACTTTAACCCTTGTTTCATGAAGGAGCCTGGAAACTATAAATTAGTGAAGTCTCAGCCTTTAAGGTGTCATTCATTAGCTGGTAAGATTAGAATAGATGTATTTTCTCTGGTGTTTTTAAAAGTGCTTACATTACAAGTGATTACATTACAAGCTTCTTCTGTCTTCTTTAGCACTTACTTGCTAACTTACTTGCTAGTCTCAGGCAATGCAAAAAATCTTTCCCTAGGACACCTGGTCAACACCTTCTGCTCACACATTCAAAATTAGATTACTAGTTTTACAACTGTGAAGGAATTAATTGCCAGGCAAGATTTCCTGCCTTCCTCTGTAGTGCTAAGCATGGATCGCTTGCTGATTTGTCTGTTCCTCACCTAATCAGATTTTGGGGGCACTGAGAGAATTTGTACAATGTCTAATGCTATATCTCCCTGGCATGAATAGTTTAATGGGTAGCAGGATACAGTGCTATCAGTGAGTGGGCAAAAGAGAGTGATTCATTGGCTCCTGGAGAGAGGAATCCCCAAGAACTGATGTTCTGCATCCCATGGCTGTTTAACAGCAAAGGAAAAAAAATTCCATGTAATAATCAGAAGTTTAGTACATCATATAGAGATATGTATTTCTAGGTCAGATCTGCTGATAATAGGCCAAAGTTCTTTTGTTCAGATTCAGAAACTTAGAAGTTGTTCCTATAATCTGCAGTCATCCATACATTCAAACAAAATGCCCAGTGTATTTTTTGCAAATATAGAATGTCTTCAAATACAGACCAACATAAGCAAAGCATGAGTTAGTTTCACTAGAGCATCACTCAGACTTTGAAGCCCAGGTGCAAACATGTTATATGAATGTACTTACATGTACAGGCATATGCTTTGCATACATACAGATTTAAATACCCTCTTCAGATTTTGGAGCCAGGCCATCATATGCTGCCCTTCTCATGTGGAGTCCATCTGTGACTATCTCTAGTACCAGACAGTGCTAGTACTATCTCTGTTACTCAGACAGTAACAACCTTTTTTTTTTTTTTTTTGTATTGTAAACCTCCACCTCAAAGGGCTAGAGTATTTTGGACATCTCTTCCTGCCTTATTTTCATAGATCCAAACCAAAAGAAAGCTTCTCCTTTCTCAGAGCAGCTTATTATGTGTTAGGTGCACCACTGATTTCTTACCTTCTGTCATTCATTTTCAGTACATCATTTTATAGGTGTGCCCAGCAGCCACACAGTTCTTAATGTGCACTGCCAATATTCCATGGCCAACTAGTCCACATTTGCTGAAACAATGAGAAGGATGATGAAAATTAAAGTGTCTCAACTGTCTGGAAAATACTGAAAAGCAAAGTTCAGCAAGAAGGAGTGCGCACATTGGCTATAGATTGCCAGGGGCAAGCAGTCTACACAGCTTTGAAGCAGGAACAGGGGCAAGCAGTCTACACAGCTTTGAAGCAGGAACACTGAGGAAGCTTGGTGTGCTGCTCTGAGGGAGACATGAAACAAAGGATGGAGTGGCACAGAGGTTCTGTGGTCATGCTCTGTTGAAATCAATGCCCATATGACACAGAGAATGGAGCAACACAATGGGGTTGTGATCATTCTCTGTTGAAAACAATGTACCTAATGGGAGCAAAGCCAAAGGAATGTGCCAGGTGGTGAATGAGAGCTGAACTTTGCTTCATTAACTTGAAAATACATATTAATTTTCATGCTTCTACAAACACTAATGACTAAAGTCACTCAAAATCCACCAAAACATGAAAATACATCAACTGTAACTTTACCTTTGCCCTCCCTTGAAGAAAATAATATAAGTATAGCTTAGGGAAGGGAGGTCAAGAGACTCCATTGTAACTTCTGGTATTGCTGACAAGCTGTACCTGTCTTCTCTCTCCGCAAGGACATTTATAGAGTAAGAACCTTATTATATGCATGCTAAATAATTACCTTGAGCTGGCTTTTATTGGGCATTAGAACTTGTCTGTATATCGCCTCAAATTCATTTTTGCCAGTCAGTATACCATCAACATTACTCTTTCAATCTATCACAGTTTACTATTATCACTGCATTTGTTAATAAAATCTGTTATTCTGTAAACTATTTAGTACAAGTCCTTCTTCAAGGGTTCTAGCAGCCACTGACAGTCAACAACTTGGCAAAACTGATAATATGCCAACTAAGAGTGGTGAAATCCAGAAAGTGGCATCTGGCTGTTCAGTGGGGTTCCCATTACAGGACACAGACAGGCTGGTCAGGTGCAAGGGTCTTCTGTGTCTTTGGGCATGGATGGCCTGGTCAAACATATGTGGTTTAAGGAAACTACTCTTTCATGTGACAGTATCTGTAGAGTGACTCACTGTTGTTCCAGGGCGAACAAAAGGAATTCCCTTATTTATACCAGCAGACCTAACCTGTAGTGGCAAATAGAAATGATCTGAGTAAATAAGCACAATTTTGGAAAAAATATGAGATAGTCACTCATGTTAAATAAGAGATTATTATTCCACATCTCTCCTTTCTTTGCATCAGATTTACCTCACATTGCACAGGCAGCTGTATAACTGTGCTCTCAGGAATCTCTAGCAGATGACTCAACAAGGTTAGTTTGTTTCCATCAAACTGAGTTTTGGGTCTCCATGGGCTTATGTCATGCAGAGAACTATCAATAGATGTTTCCGATTCATAGCTCAGGGATTTTCAGCCTTTCCATTCTTATTCTATTAATAATTCTTCCCTCTCTTTCTTCTGGTTTGGTACTGTACAGTCGCAGAACTTGATCCAAAAAGGTAAAAAGAACACAACATCATTACTAAGCTTCAGGCACTTCGGCATTAAGTAATTCTATGAAAGCCATAAGCAGTTGGGTCTTCCATTTTACTTAAACCCCTGTAAAATACATGTTAAATTCAGATTTTGAAGCTTTTGTTTACAGAGGTAAAAAAACCTGAATACCAGTTCCACTGGCTGAAGGATTCAAAATTATGAACATGTTCAACATGTGAACTATGAGTCCACAAATTAGTGGTTTTTGACAATATTGCAATTTCCTCTACTTTGACATGACCAATCTCTCTTTCTCTGCAGTGTCCAGAGCAGAAATCCTGGCAGCTGCTAATACCTTATGGTTTCGTTCACTAGTTTTACCTGGCAGGTGGGTCCCTGGCTGTAAGGCCTTCCATTGAAAGGGTGAGTGAGGGAGGGAGCAATAGCATGGTTCTCCACTCCTATGGAAGGGTATGAATGTGTACCTCATTGTGTTTATTTGACACAACTATTTTAATACAATTTTTTATGTAGAGTACAGTCATTTTACTTGGAGAAATTTAGGAACAGGATATCAAAACAGTATCCTCTATCAGACAGACTTGTGATTTTTGAATTGAAACCAAAACCCCAAACCACACAAGAGACCTATTTTCCATGCCTCACAATGACTGAAAGTAATTATATTTTTAGCCTCAACTTTCTTGTGTGGCCATATGAAGCTATTTGGGTTTAGTAACTTATGCAATAATTCAGCATGCTCAGTTTCTTTCAGCTCACTTGTACAGGTGTTTCGTCATAAATTACTCAGGACCTCAGGCTTGATATTGTAATGCCAAATATTTATCATACCCTTTAAGCAACCCTTTAGGCCAGGGAAAATCTTTAATCAACTTTGCTTGCATAAGCTCAACTTGTATAACTCATATAAGCTGAGTGTTTGCAGCCTGAAAGAATGCAGCCTGGCCAAAGACTACAGCAATAAAAGGCCAGCTAGAAGTAATGCCATTATTAGTAGAAAATCATGACATCTTGATTCTATTTTTTTTCCAAAAAAAGCTAAATGACACAATGGAATGGATCATTCCAGACACATTTTCAAGTCATAACCCACAACATAAATGCAAAGAAGCTAGCAGAATCAAAAAGGAAAACTGATTTCTTAAAAGAGGTATCATCTGGACAGTCTTTTTCATTCCAGGTCCTGCTATCTGATCTCTGAAGAATTTCAGTGGTCCCTCTATTTGCTCTTTATCTCCTGTAATATATTTTTGCATTCCCTGTATTTTTTAATGTGGTCTTTTGAGTGAATAGTGTGGCAGTCAAAAGTCATACTTGAGTGCACTTATTATTCTTGAGAATAGCTGAGAGCTGGATGATCCTTTGTTATTATGTTCAAGTAGCCATGTAAAAAACTCCAAAACTAGAATCAGTAAAATTGGCTTCTTCAAATAAAACTCTCCATAATTACTTTTGCTTTCCATATCAGTTGGAATCTGTTTTGGGCAAGCTTCAAATTCAGACATACTTGCAGTCAGCTCCACTTAGTAAACCCAAACTACCCACTACTAGTCTCAATCCTTCAGTGACAGAAACAAAGCCAAACTGGGCCAGCTCAGAGATGAGTCCCTAAACAGAATATCATTAAACACATCCATCTCAAACAACCTTGTCTGATGGCTCATGAAGCATAAACATACCCCCCAACTTCTAGAAATTTATCATCAATTACAATTGCTCAGATTGTCTCATTGCAAAAACTTGGTAGGATTAGAAGAGGCATAATAAATGATATTGTTATACAGCTATACAAAGTGACCTTAAACTACTGTGACACTTTTTCCAAGGAAGAGGTCTCAAGGCTTCTGTTTTGATTTTTTTAACCACATTTTTCATATGCTGAAGCCTTCCAATTATCTTAAAACTGCATTATTCCACACTGAGCTGCCCACAAAAAAATGATTTGATTTCATTTTAATAAGAAGATAAATGGCCTTTAGAATAAATAGCCAAGTAATAAATACTAGGATGCATGACTAGAGGCTCTTCAGTTATTTTTGAGATATAAACATATGTTCATTTCCAAAATAGTTGAAGATTGAGGCAAAACCACCAAGTGGATGATAATTCCTTTCCCTGAAGATCTCTGGCTCCAGTTTTACAGAGAGAAAGACACAAAAATGTCCAAAATGGCTGCCGTGACATTTGCCCTGTGGATCAGTTTCAGTTTCATCAAAACAATAGAAAATTATCAGGAAAGCATGTTCTGCCTCAATCCCTCTCCCCCCAATCTTTACAGTTATTTCATTATTTCCATACCTATGTTCTCTCCATCTAATTGAATATCTAACCCCTTTTGCCATATAGTCCCTTGAAAAATTAATTAAAACTGGCAATAAAGTATAATCCATATAAAAATTGCTTATAAAATGTACTAAAATGATTGGTCCTGTTTTATAAGACTTCATAGCACAGACACAGTCAAAGCAGAGCTCTATAAATATCACCTGTTTTGGGAAGTGTACAAGTATAGCCTTAGCATTTAGAATGTCTCTATTCTTTGAATTGTTATTCAGCTTTAATAAGGTGATGTGTCTCTACCTTACAGAGCCCCACGCATTCCATAACTCCTGCACATGGTCCAGGACTTCAGTGCTCTGAATTGGTTCTTTTCCAAAAGTAAGGACATGTTCTCAGATGCCAGACACCAGCCCACTTTACAGAAGATAAAAAAATAGATGGCACCCTATATACAAAATATAGCATCAAAATATAACAAAGACACCACTGAAAAATGTTCCTCAAAAACTTCACATAGAGTATGAAGTCATTTATAGGCAGGCATCAAGGACCACTGAGTGTAGGGATATGTCTATAGGAGGCAACTCCCATGCCTCTGCGAAGACTAAATATGTAAAATATAGTGATTGGCTAGATGCCTCCATTATTGTCAAGTTACTACCCAATCTAGATACCTATATCAGAAGGAATAATTAATTTCAAAAGGCCTTATGTTGTCTATTATCTTGAGATAATAATGTAAAATGCTTTTAAGCACACTAATCTGGAAGACAGGGGGGACTACCTGGCAGTAGCTTGAGTGCATTCAAACCCACATCCTGGAAAAATGCCTCAAGTGTAGAGCTACATCATGAGCACAGCCTTGTCTCCAGCTAAGTGACCTAGCACCAAAAAAACACACAAAAATGCTAGCTTCATTTAATGAACAGAAAAGAGAGCTATAGAGAGTGATCAGTCCTAAACTCTGATCTTTTCTTGGCTCTGGAGTTTGTTTTTGATTTAAACCTGGATTTAGCTGTGTAGAGTGAAATACATCAACTAGCCAGCAGCAGTTCCCCCACTCCAAAGCACTATCAGAGAAAATGGTCTCCTTCCTCTGCAATTCCTGTACCTTTAGTAGCCATTACTTATCTAAACTACTTCCCGGCTGCATGACTATTGCACTCTTCTGGTAATGTAACCATTGAAACCCTCCAGACTGAGGTGGGTCCCCACAGTTTCTGAACAAATGCTGTAAATGTATCAGGACTCCTGCCCCTCTCCTTGTATTTTGAAGTGACTTTTGCTGCTGTGTTGCTTTCTCAACCCCATGAAGCCAATCTTTGTTTTTCTAAATCTTTGTTTTACTAAAATCTAATTTTTCTAAATATTCATGGACTATTCCTCCTTTTTTCTTTATGGTCAATTTAATAAAAACTGTCAGAAAAAACAGGACTACCAATTCGCACCAGGACCTAACCCCAACCAATTACAACAAGTGCTGGACACTTCACTTAGCAATTTCTAATGTATGTTCTTTCTGTCTTCCAAGGTTCACAGCTAAGGTAGAGCCTTCACAAATACAATATTACTCAACAGGGTATTTAGCAATTATTGTTTCATTGGCTTTGCATGAAATCTTAAAGGCTATTATTAGTTTCCAAAAAATGGCTTGGAGATTAATGGCTTCACAGTGTGCTACCATACCTCCAGGGCCACCCAGTTCTCCTTTATAGTTACCTTTCAATATGTTCTCCAGTAGAGACAGAGGCATTTTACATCTGGGAGATGTGTCTGATCTCTTTATCCAAGGAAGCTTTAAAGTAACCCTCCTGACTAATCTCTCTCACGCACCACAGACTGCTGATTTGTGAGGTGACTATCTTTCATACATATCACATCCAGGCCAGATGTCTCAGCTATTGTAAACTTCATCATGACTTAATGGGATAGTCAAAAATTCTGTGCATTTAAAAAAATCCAGAGGTCATTAGCATCAAACATAAAGGAGAGAGTAAAATAAATTAAAAGTCATATCACAAGCTTTGATATGGAATGATACTAGTGAAAAACAAACTCCTTTGCAAGGCAGAGTAAAATATCTTCAGATAACCTGGTGGGTTTTATCTTGAAAATAAGAGGTCTTGTATAGAATTATGAACATAGAAGCAATATTAAAGCATTGGGATGATTACTTTAAATTTTTCAGGGAAAGTGTTTTCTATTGAATTGATAGTTTCCATATGCAGTAACATGGAAGCAAAGCATAATTATGTGATACTCATAGCATGTAAGAGGATGATTACATTTGCGCTTATTCTTATATTTTTTTAATGTTTCCTTAATTAGATGAGTAATAAAAGCTTATTTTATACGGGAATGAAACCTACAATGACATTTCTCTGGGGAAAATCTCTTTCCTTTGCAGTATGAAAAGTTAGATGAAACAATATTTATTGACTATTTCAGTCAATCTGTTGCCAATTACTCCACACTTACTCTGTGTTTGAACCAAAATCTTTCTCTAACTCTAAAAACAGCTAAAGATGTTATTCCCTAGCCTCTAAATACAACTCTGATGCCAGAAAGTAAGCACATAAAGTGTTCTACTGTAAACTTTGCAGTTAATTAGCTCAGAGGCCACAGAAGACTTCCATTTAATCCATCCCTTAAACTAATTCTTCCTCATGCTCGAGCCAGTCTTTTTCTCAACATCCTATTGGTGGAGGAGAGCTTTCTGAGTCGTTTTTATAGAGCTCCTTGGTTGTGCTGGAGACAGAGATCTGTATTTGCCTTGTAGGGTCAGCACTGTTTCTCTGTCCCACAGACATTCTTTAAGGCTTTTTCTTTGTTTGTTTGTTTTGTTGTTTTGGGTCTTTTTAAAAACAGTCACACTTCTTGCATAAGGAAACTTCCATAAATAACATTTACATCGAAACTTTGGGTTGTACATCTAGCAGGATATTAAAATACGATTTTTGTAAATTTGGCTTCAGTCAGTAAGAAGACTAGTAGATTGCCCAGTAGATTGCCAATAAAGAAGATTGAGGCTTCTTTAGAGCTCTATAATTTGGGTAAATCTCTTCCCTGTACTTTTGTATGTCTTTTCTTCCCTTCCACCACCTTTCTTCCCTTCCAACCAGCCAGTAACCCCTATGATGCTAATGTTCTTTAGTACTGCTTTTTGAGATACCTGGAAAAAGTGTTATCCTAACCACTATGTTCTAATACACCTCACTACATCAACTATGTTAATTTGAAAACATGTAGAACAGAATCACAAAATCAGAGCTTGGGGGTTAGATGATGATGTTTGCGCTACCCTTTCGCCTTCCTGACTCTTTTGCAGTTTGTGGTGCGTTAGTGCCAAGACAGTAACTCACATTATTTATTTTAGTGGCCATATTATTTTGCATCAACGTGTATTTCTCCCCCACCTACCCCAATCTCACCAGTAATGTCTGTGATTATATTCAGGGAAAAGCAAAGGGAAAATCCCCTGACATTACCAATATCAAGACAATTTAAACCTACTTTTCTATTTGTATTGAAAGTTTGACAAAAGTGGGCCAATAAAATGCATATGTGTGAACATTTTAATATGTGTTGGGAATTCAGGACTTTGTAGACATATTTTGGCATTGAAATTCACTCTCCTATCTCAGAGGCAAAGGGAGACTCTGTGATTACTGAAATCTGTCTCATATGTTAGGTACTCTTATGTTTTGATTGTGCTCGAAATAGGTTTCTGCCCCTCAAAATAGGGTTTCCTGCATATGTTTGGCTAGAGGAGACATCCTAAGTAGGTGTGATTTTCAAACGTACAAATGATATTTATATCTTGCCCGATCTTTTTACCCAGAAAATTATCTTCATTCCCTCTTTAGTAAGATTGCATTTAAATTGAGTATATTCCATGACAAATGGATTAATATTTCAACACATATTAATGAGCTGCTCAAGTCACTGTCCAGTAGTCAACTGAAAAGAAATGGGCAGCTGTTCCATTTTTTTCCATTTGCTTCTGCTAGGAAAAAGAGGTACATCTTTATGGGTTACAGATAGAGGGATGTAAATTTCTACATCAGTGGACACAATATGTATCATCAAAAATTTAATGTTTGGAAAGAAGAAAGTGGATTATCTTCCTTTGTTTTAAAAGATTTTCTGTCTTATTTTTGCTTTCATTTCACTTCCATTTCAAATCAGTATCTTGTATCATCAGCATTGTTTGTTATAGAAGTTGTTTCTTTCATAATCTGTATTTTTATCTTTAGAACAAATCAGAGCTTTGTCACAGTCCTCAGATAGTCAGATAGTGAATTAAATTTGTTTTATTCCCCAGAATGTGACAGATCTTCTTGGGATGAAATTAGTGGATGCATGAAATGTATCACACAATACTAAGGTGGCAAATAGATTGTAGGTGAGTTTTCAAGTCTAAATTATCTGTTCTACATGATCTTATCTGCAAGAACATCATGTGTCCTGAATTTGATGTTCCATAACTAGAATTTCTATTGCAAATATTCATCTATTACACAATACTGATAATCACATTGACATTTGCAGGCAACATGTAGGGAGTGGGTTTTTTTAGGGTAGCCTGTTTTTCTAAATCATAACCTCTGCTATGGATTATTTTGAAAAATAACAGCAAAAGAAATTATTTTAATTAGTAGGAAATATAGAGATATCTGTACATTAGACATAAAACACATTTGGAAATAACATTTGATGACTATTATTTGTGATGTGAGATTATTTGCTAGACAACAAAGAAGTGACCAAGAAGTAACCTATCAACAGCATGCATTTTAATTATTTCTGTTATTAGTGAAGAACCTGGTTGAAAGTGACAGCTCCGTTATTAAAATGTAATCTTTCCCCCATAAACCACCCCTGTGTGTATCAGTAGGGCTGTAAGCTGAAAGTACTAATATTTAGCTATGTAATTTTTCAGACACAGGAAAATGCTGAACAAATAATTCTGAGCCTTGTGACTTTTAATCTGATCAACACAAAATGGAAACAAAAACAGCAATGATAGTGCAGTCTGAAAAGGACCAGTGGAAAGAGTGACTAGTTTAATTTTAATCAGCAAACTTTAAGGAAAAAAAATCACCATTTTATAAGTCATGGTTGCTTGAGGGTAGGGGTGGAGAGGAAGATTGAAGGCCACCTTCTTGAAATCCATTCTGCTATTTGTAATTTTCTCAATAGATTTTGAATTAATGAAGTTTATTTAAAATAATCCATATGCCAATATTTGTATAATTCTGTCAGCCTGCTGACAAGGGAAATAAACACTTTCCTTCTAAAGTCAAACCAGATTCAATCAGATGTTACGTTTCTGTTGCATGGGCTAATCTGTCTTCTCAAATGGTTGTAACACATCAATCCATCTGATAAAAGCCAGTTTAAGGAAGTCAAAGCATGGCATTTTGGTCTGGTCTGTCAAGGTATTTTTTCCTTTGCTTTTGAAATATTCTGGTATCCTCTGAAAAAAAAACAATCTTTTGTATTTCAACCTAGAATTCATATTAATGGATCTTTAAAATACAATTACCCAGCACAATGCCAGTTGAACATATTTCACCTGCCTAATCTGTTGCTGATGCTGTGAATGCACTGCATCTGAAGCAGCTTTATCTTTTGCAAATGGAAAGAGAGTATTTTAGTGCTCAAAACAGTTGAAAGAAAAATATAAGCTGATTTCAGTTAATTTTTTTAAAGCTTCTTGTTTCTCTACTGCATAATTTCTTTGCATTTTTGTGGCTCTTTTGAAAGCATGTAAAAATCGTACAGAAAAGTTGCTAATTTTGACAAACCTCCTTCAGCAAAGTAACATCCCGACCTTATATTCAACGTTTGCTGAAAGGCCTGCAAAATAGTTTCCCATTAGCTGCATCTAATTGAAGTTTTCTTGTTGGCATTTAACACTAGGTACATTTGTTTGTCAAATTTGCTATGGAAAGTCTGATTATTGGTGTTATGTTTGCCCAATTATCTCATCATTATAAAAAACCAAACAATATTAAAAGTAGTAACAATTTTAATGAAATAATTAAGATGAAAAATATAAAATTGGATACAATATAATTCAATTAAAATAAGGGATAATTTGACTCTAATAATAGCGCATAAGCAAAAGATACTGCGGGGTACAGAGTGCAGGGTTCAATGACTTTTGCTACCTCACGTACAAGCTTGCCAAGTAAAAGTCACCCCTTACATGCCATGTGTCAATGTCATCTCCTCCTATTTTCGGTTCGTCACTTTTCTGTCTCTGCCTTCATTACCACTTTTACTATGCATGCACTACTACTTAGTTTGGTGGTCGTGCAAGTCTTTGGGGGTTGTCACTGATGAAGGCCCTGTAGTCTTCTTCGCTGTCCTTTAATTCACTTTTGGGTTACCCATGCGCACCAAGCCAGTACAATGTAAGCCAAGACTAACGTATCACTGCATCTGCATATCAAAGCAATAAGTCTCTTATAATTAGCATTTTCTTGGACCCAACCAGGTTCTTGGTAATTTTTAGCAACTGTATCTTCAGCTTCTTTCCTGTGGCTCTTGAAAACATCTGCTGGGAAGGGGGGAGTGGGTGGAGCTCCTCCTTTCCCTCTCTTCTTTGGCATTACAACTTTTAGCTATTAACTATTTTATTATTCTCAAATATTAATTACTGTATCAATATTGATTACTGTTTCAATTTTTATCAGCACGAATCATACCTATTTATCATATTGGGAAAATTACTAGGATCTGCTCCTTGCTCTGGGACTAGACTGGTTTGACCCCTTTTGGTGGGTCACTTTGTCAATTTTCAAAAGGAGATTCTGTTTCTGGATTCCATCTTTCATAGAAGCTGTGTAGTGAGTCATCAACAGCACTTGCACTTTTCTGACTCCTGTATGTACAAGACTTAAAATATACTTTCTTTATGTAGTATGTCTCTCAAATAAAGGACGTAATTACTCAAAATTTCCTTTTAATATATATCCAGATTAAATACCACAATGAATAATTCATTTAAAGGCTTATGAAAGTAATTAATATGATCTAATACCAATGTTTGGTGGTCGAGTTTGGTTTGCCTGATAGAAAACATACAAAAGTACCAGTTATGACCTCAAATGATTTATAATCTATGGCACTGACAGTCAGACAGAGAGGTAGTGTAACAGAGCCTGAGCTAACGAGCTGGACTGCAGCTGGAGAGAGGAGTCAGCAGCAGAAATTAGGAGGTAATTACTCAGTGGCGTAGATGAAGAAAAGGCAACATCAGTGAGACTTGGCTAAAAGCAGTTGGAAACATTCATATGGAATGTCTTACTAATTCCCTATGTGGAAACTGGGTCCAGATTCTGTGTTACCCTCTAGATTGCCATCTAGCAGTCACTTTTTCCAGTAGAAATATTAGTTTGCTAACCTACAGACCTCACATTCATGAAATAAGAAGTCACACCTTGCCCTTAATTAGAGCACTTTCTCATGGAATGGATCTACTCTGTAAAAATGTTTTTACATTTCAGGTTTAAGTTCAGACTCCATGGATTTGAATACAAAAGGGTGAAGAACACAGAAGAAAAACGCACATAATAATGCAACTTCATACTTGTGGGACAAAATTAGGGGACACTGCAAAAGTTAAAATATTAGACTTGTATAATATAAAGTACTCTAGGAGTATTACACAGAGCACAAATGTGATTATAATTAATTTTTGAAAAATCACTTTGCAAATCATTAAATGTACAAATCACTTATAAAACAACATTTGGTGTGTAATATAACTACGCAGAATTTAGTGTTTTCTAAAGATTGCTTGGAAAGAAATGCCAGCATTGCTTGAGAACATGGTTTTGAGCAGCATGTCTTAGAGTGAAGGGCCTTACATAAGAGGACAGCAAGAAATGAGTAGACTGCCATCTCTAAAGTAAAGCAAAGCAAAATTTTTCAATCCCAGAGGAAACCAGCTCTTCAATAGCACTGTAACTTTGAGTCACTCCAACTTGAGGACTCCACAAAAGCTCAATTGTCCATTTGAGTGGATATGGCAAGAAAATATTTTCCTGATTCAGATCATCCATGATTTCTTTTGGAAGCTGGTATCACTAGTGGGAGAGTGCACATTCTAGTAGAGGCCCTGTTCCCTACCAGTTGTCACTTTTACAGATGTTGATTCTGGAAAAGACTTTGAAAGCTGTTTTTCATTCTTATGTATTGGCTTTTCCACTTAATTTTTAGAAATTAAAAATAAATTTGTTCTTATTCAGGGTCTGCAAAATAGTAGTTTTCAAAGTAATATATGAGAAATCTTAATAAGTGGTTTTTGTTAAAGATAACAGTGCTTTAGTGTACATCTGAACAGGTTACATACACAAGCATCCTTCAGATTACTGAATGTTTGCTTCAGTAAACATTCACTTCCAGTGACTACCACTAGACAGTGGAACACAACTCATCTAAGAAAAATTCCTCTTGTTGCCAGTTTCTGCATGGCAGGTTGCTCTTATTATATGGCCCTACATCTGCCTTAAAGATAGTTCACCTGATAGCCAATTGAGAAAATATATTTTCAAAATTGAAATTTGAAATTTTATTTTCATGAGTAGTGTTTGTATAAAGAAGAAGAAATCTTTTACTTAGAAATATTAATTAAAAGTTTAAGGACATTTTAGTAGCACTATATTGTTAATTTTAAAAATGAATGATTACTTCTAATAGTAAAAGTATCTTTGACCATCTTTCCAGGGACTCTCCAGTCACATGTAATGATACATCGTGGGCTCTGTTGCCATTCCAAGTCATTGTAATGGAAAGAACGAGACAAAGACTGTGATCCCAGTGGGAGGTCTGCTATTCTTGGCCTTTGTTTTCCTTCTGCTCTTTCACTTCCAGCTATGGATTCTTCTCAGAAGAGTGGAGCAAGGAGATCAACAGCTTTATTGGGTACACAGACAAAATATATTCTGATTCCGATCTTGGATATCTTCCTCTTTTGTAAAAAGGCTGACCTAAATAAATGAGTTGCAAGAAATTCAGCTCCTCATAGAAGACAAAAATATGAATATTCTGTTTAACAAAATCACATAGAAAACAAAATAGCAAATCAAGCAGTTATACTTTATTGCAATGCATATAAAACTTTGATTTTTACTTCACTGGAAGTATCTGAAATTCCTCCTAACTAGAGGAAAGATAAGAAAGAAGAGAAAAATTATGTTTTCACATACAAAAATTCATAGACAGAAAATTAAGGACCCTAAAACATTTTTCTATTCATCTGCTTAACTGTAAACTCTCAAAATCTTGGCTAGAACACTGAGGAAGGAATATTCATGCTTTAAGGAAAATACAAGATTAGAAGAAAAGGATTTAAATACTCTCATTCAGTACATTTATTTTGTACAATTTGCACGCCTTCTATAAACAAATAATACATTTGGATGCATACAGCTACTCATCTTTGGCATGTATATATGGGAGTGAGATGTAGCCAACACACAACTGTGCAAATAAGGAACACAATGTTGCTTAGAAATGATGCTTTTCTTTGAAAAGATGAGTAATATTCCAAGATGAAAACAATTAGTATTGGACTCATATCATATTTTTTCCAATGCTTTTAAAAGAACTGGAAAACCAAGAGACATACTACAATAAAATTATAAAAACAAAAACATGAAAGGAAAATTAGTGTAGCTATTGAGAGCTGAGTATCTAAATTTGGGCTTCTGAGTCTACAGTAAAGCAGCTGTATATTAGATCTACTTTTCCAAAGGGCTGAGATGGCAGCATCTTCTATTGAAACAGACACTTTTGAAAGTGTGATGACCTACTTAATTGTTTTCACCTGGATTTCAGCTCATAATGCTAAATTTGCATGTTCATTAGCCCTTGGGAAAGAAACATAAATTCTCTGCAAGTAGTAGAACATTATGATGAAAGGAAATAAAAAGAGGAAAAATAAATATAGTAGTAAAAAAACCCACCCTGCATTTTATAAATCTGAGATGTCATCTCTTACCTCAGTTCTTTTGGCTATCAAGAAAAGCAGTGCTGTTATTCCTCATATCCTTGTTTTTCCAGAATACTACAAGGTAGGATCAGACCTAAATGTGAAACATACTCAAAGGTTCATTTGACTATGGAAGTATCACTGAACCTGACCAATTTAGCCTTCTCCACTCTATGCTCCACATAGGCTGAGTCTTTTGAACAGCCTGTTACCCGTAAACATCTGGGAATATTTTCTGCTTTAACTAGTGACCTTCATCTTGGATGCTGAGAATATGCTGTTCAAAGCCAACAAAAGTAGTCCCTACTTGCCTTCTTTCCTGAGTTTAAATGCACAGTGATAGAATGTGCTCGATTTAACATTAATGGAAGTTAACTTATTGCACTAGGACACTGGATGAGAATATAGCTTTCCTTCAGTTCTTTGGGGAAATCCTTTGTAAAAATAAATCATTTCTACATGCATTTTGATTCCATGAATGTATTATAGAACTTTTTGTGTACTAACATAACATAATTTAGGAAAACAGTAAAATATATGTAATAGATGTATTTTTGCCTGAGGCACAACTTCTTGTTCTTACACAATATGTTAAGTATGGCCTGATTCACAATCCTTTTTGGTCTTCTGATTGTTATACCATGGCTCTAAATATTCACAGCAAGCAAGAGGAAGCACCATTCTCTAGTGGAATGCATCAGAGGGAGCAAGGCAGAGATCAGATACCAATATTCCAGAAGAAGTTTCCTTGCAAGAAACCTTCTGGCAGTGAGGATCAGGTGTCCCTCCTGTTCTGTAGAAGAACACTTTCACCCCTCTTGATCCTGCTCTAACTGTGCAAATCTGTGCTGTGTAATACAATCTCACGCTATAGACACATAAGTTTGTTTGTTTGGGACTGTTGGTTGGTCTTTTGTTTTGTTCTGGTCTTTTGGTGGTTTTTTCGGTTTTTTTTTTTTTTTTTTTTTTGGTTTTTTTTTTTCCCATTAATAGTACTGTTTAAGTTCTTTAGTGGTCTTATAGAAGGTCTGAGAGTACAACTTTTCCTGCACCAGATTCCTCCAGAGATCACCCAAACAGAAGGAAAAGGAGACCTTGAAGGTGGGATTGTCATAAATCAGGAAGAAATATGGGACTCAGAACTAAAAAAAAAAAAACAAAACAAAACAAAAAAAAACCAAAAAAAAACCCCAAAAAAACAAAACAAAAAAACCCAAAACAAAACAAAAAAAAACCCCAGTCACAGCTAAATAAAGAACCATTTAATTTTGAAGGGCAGAGAAAAGCAGTGCTGGGAATTGTTCTCTTCTTAATTGTAGAGTAGAGAAGCATACAGTTTTATACAGCCAGGTTCTTGAAGACTGCTGTCTGCCTACTTATGTGGCTTCATACAGTTGCTTATCCACACTGAGCAGAAGCTATTATTAACACAGGTCCTCCTGTCTGTACAAAAACACCCCAAAAACATTCAGACAAAAATGCAGTAAACTCTGAAAACAACCATATTATGACTACATGCATATCGTGGCCTGCTTGCGCTAAATTATTCTAAAAGGAAAGTAAAAATAGTGATTTTCAATATCAGAACAGGACATTAAACAGGGAAAGGAATATTTATTGTGCCTGATTCCTGACATAATGGCTTAGATGAACTACCAGATAAATGACTGCTGGTCTTGGCTGATGCTCTGACAAAGAAGAGACTTGGTAAAACTTAAATTCTTTCTTGGCTGAAGGTATTTGTACCCAAAACTAGTAAATTCAATTCAGGGTTTGGGACTACTCCTATATTCCTTATTGATGAAAAACTCTTACACAATATATTATTCCCAGTCTGTGCTTTCTGGAGTGTCACTGTCCAAACTCTGTCACGTAGTGGCAGATGATGATTTAGCCTGGTTATTCAAACTCTCATCACCTTTCAGTTCAACATGAAGCATTAAGTGCCTAGGAAACACTAAGTGGTATAAAACATTTCAGATTGTCCTTTTAGTAATACTGGCTACTGTAAACAGCTCAAACCTTCATCCCATTCTCTACAGTAAAGATAACAACTCATCAAGTTTGAAAGAGTTCAGTAACCCCAAACCAGTATATTAGTATTATCACCTAAAGTTCTAGCCTTCCTTTAATAAATTCCTGCTCCTGAGGCAATGGCACTTGCTAGAAAAAGCCTAAAGACTGTCTGTGAAGCAACAGGCATTTTCAGGGGCTGATCTAATGACTTACAATGCTTTACCCATGAATGAAGAACTAGCTTAATACCTTCTGCTCTAAAGTAATTCCTTCAGCACTTATTTTTTGCCCATAGCATAAATATGCAGCAACATGAATCTATTACTGAAAGGAACTCTAGACACAGCATTTATTGTGCATCTGCCACTGAGGAGAAGATGTGAGAATCAACATGTGGCAGATGCTACTTTTGTTGCTTAATGCATTATTGGAAGGTGTTCAAATATCGGGGTGATTAGATATCATATGGAATACAGCAGAACAGAACATATGCAACAACAAAACCTAAGAAAGTGCAATTGTTCTGCAAAAAATCTGGGTTTGCTTTCCCTTTCCTCATAGCGGTGTTTTCCCCAGTTTAATTGACTCATTCTCTCTATAAACCATAGAACAAATGAGCATGTTATTGTGAAGTTTTTTTCTTTTTTTTCCTGACCTTATCTAAACACAAAACTTTGAATGTCTTGCCTTTTCTTTTATTTCTTTTTTTCCCTGGGCTTGTGTGGAAATTTGTTCCCTTAATGTGGTGTTTAATGGAGCTATTTTACTGCTTCCTCTAATATGTTTATGGTTTGTTCTGATATGTAGCTAAATTAATAGTACTAAGGGCCCAAGCTGGCCTCCAGGTCACCTATCTAATCTGACTTCCTGCATATCATGAGCTTCGAAGGTTATGTCTACATATTACAAAGCAGCATGATGAAGAGATGCCTGAGCTAACTCCAGAATCATAAATATTTTTGTCACATCATTATGGCATTCCTCCTGGGATGATTAGCTCAGTTGGAACACTATATAACATAGCTATACCACTGCTGGATACAAGCTAATATTTTTGCATGAGACCCCAAGGACGTCCTAATGCAGCATATCTCAATACGAGCCTGCTTAACTTATGTTGGCATCCCCTCAATTTCACTTAGTTTCTGATGTTTGAGACAAAATAAAAATAATGCTGAATAAATATTTGTTTTTTAAAATTAATCTTTGCACATAATTCATAATTTTTGTGTTTTGTAATATAATAGAATATATAAGTGAAAAATTAAGATAAGAAACCCTATCTGAAATATTCAGCTAGAAAAGTCATGACATATATGAGGACAAGGTGATAAGCAGAACATTAAATTATTCCTATTGTTTTTGAAACTTACATAGCAATATGCAGAGGTTTCCAAGAGGACCAGAGCCATGCAAAATTTTAAGCTGTACAAAAGCAGTAGCTGACTTTTTACTTCTTCAGGATCTTGCTCTTCATTTGCTTGTTGAAAATAAAATGCAGAACAGTACCATGGGCAAAAGCTAGCCTTGAGGCTGTTTGGGATGTCTCCATGGAAAACATGCTAAACTAAGGATCCCAGAAGATCCCTAATTTAATCATTACATCGTATATTCACAAATAATGGATCTCAGTGATTTTATTCCTTGAAGAATAACAACAACTTGAAGAAATCCTGGCAGCAATGTGACCTCTTGTTTATTACAGTTCCTATAGATTTTTATTCATTTGCCTGATGTATATTCAGATGTGCTCATTTTGAGGTTAATGGATTTCAAATAAATCAAGTTAACAGAAAGAAAACAAGATAATACCCAGGCTTCACAGGCTTACTCTGCATTAAAGAGCCAGCTCCAGCTGAAAAACAATCATCACAAACATGATTGTCATTATTGTGATGGTGAACCAAGACAGTAAATAGTTCAAATTTTACTAAATGAGATATAATTTTAAATCTTTGCTTAGTATTTTTTTTCTCTGAATTAACTTTCTCTTAGCTCTACCTTGCATGATTTAGCTGAGTGGTTCTTTCTGGCTTCTTCACAAACTTTGGGTGAATATGTAGTGGGCTAAAAACATATGATCCATATTTCAAAAGAAACACTTCTTTTTCTATATACAGCCTAACAGGGTGAATGTTTGCTTCTATTATGCAGATATGTGCTATTGTTTTGATTTTGACCTATGCTTCCCCTATCATCCTTGAGCTCACAATCATCTATAACTTTCATACCAAAGAGCAGTAATATGAATAAAGGAAGTCACTCCACTTTTCACCACATTCCACTTAAGCCATTGGTAGTCATACCATAAAGGGTAATAAAAGAGAGACCAAACAGTTACAAATTCACATGTAAGAATCCACAAATGAATCACAAATATGATTTGAATGTAATTGGAGTTTGAGACTGGTTATAAATGCGGCAGTTTCTCCTTGGTTCTTTATTCATAACAAATATATGTGATCACTAAATGGAAAATATTTTTTTAGAAAATAAACAACATCTTTGTGAATCTTTGTGAATGAGAAATAATAACAAAATATGTAAGTCTGGAGCTGATGAGTTTGTTCTTAAGTTGCTTCTGCTCTTTCTTATATGCCATTTGCCTTCTGATTTTCAGTAGTTTCGTCCCTTTTCTGCCAGCTGAAATTTTATGCCACATGCCTGTTCTCCCCCTAATCAGCCATTATGGAATCATAGAATCATTAAAGACCTCTAAGATAATCAAGTCCAATGATTATCTGACTGTCAACTCCATCACTAAGTCATGACCCCTGAGTGCCACATCTACATCTACTTATAGCGACAGGTACAGTCCCACCTCGAGTCCTGGATGCATCTTGGGGTGTGACACCAGCACAGGATATAGTGGGGCAATCAGCTCCCTCTAGGTACAAGGGCTTGACCCAGGTATTGTGGATGTTGATGTACTTCAAGTTCTCCTACAGCAGCTCTTTGCTGTTGTTGTCTTCCCCATAGGACAGTGGTTGGTTGCTGCTTTCTTCCCTTCGTGAGTCCCTTGGCCTCTGTTATCTTCCCACTGCTTTTCCCTCTTGGCCAAGGCCCTTGCTTTGGTGTCCAGTGCTGCCAGGACCACCCCAGCTGCCAGCTCTGCCTGCTGAGTGCATGGGGGTCCAGCTGGCTTGTGGCAGGGCTGGGGCAGCAGGGGCACTGCAGGACAGCTGCCCCTCTCTCTGCCCTTGCTCTGTTGCTGTTGCTGCCATTGCCACAGGGCCACTGTGGCAATGGCACTTTAGGCCAGGTCCCGCTGTTCTGTGGGCAACATGTTGTGTCCAAGGAACACAGAGCCCAAGTCAGGGCCTTTCCCCCACTGTAGTGGGTTCTGATCTGTAGGGCTGGGCCATGGACTGTGGCTGTGCACAACTGAAGGTCCAAGCATTCTGCCTGCATCTTGCATGTGAGGGACACAGGGAGCGTCTCTTCTCTAGCACTCCAGCTTTTGTCTCTGGCATGTTCTCCTTGAATCAAGTCTTGGGAGCTGCAGACTTGTTATTGTTCCTGCTTCTTGGACAAGGCCCCCTCCTCAATCTCTGGTGCTGCCAGGACTGGTGCCCCTCTTGTCCACTGCCCACTGAGGGTATGGATGTCCAGCCAGCTTGGTGAGGGGCTGGGAGGCAGCAGAGGCAGTGCAGGGCAGCTGCCTCATTCTGTCCCTGCTGCTGTTGTCTGTTCACAGAAGGCAGGAGAAGCTGCTTGTCTTTGTTCTCTGCCACCTTTTGTTGTCTCTTATGCCTGGGCAGTGAGAGGCACAAGGTTCTCTTCGGCAGTGAGAGGCACAAGGTTCTCTTCTTCCTGCGGCGCAGCTGCCTGTGGTCCACTTACAGGCAGCAGGAGGAGAAGGGAGAAGAAGGTGCTGGCAGCATGGGATGGAGACAACTACCATGGCACACAGCAGTCCCCTTTGTCCTGGCAAGCCTGGCTGCATCTTTTGGTGAAAAATCTGTATATTAATCAGTCTGCTTACCTTACCATCACCAAAAGATGGAAAACACAAGGTAAATTCTAGATTGTGCATATTCATAGTGGTTTTGTTTATATGTGATCTTGAATCTGAAGTTTGAGCATAGACAGATTAGATACCCATGCATACACAAAGAGAACATAGTTTCTGTTGTTAAGATACCATGCCATTTTAAAATCATTAGATTTGGTCCTAAGTGTTTGCTTCCTAAGTGTTTGCTTCCAGTATGTAAGGGGAAGTGTTTTTTTGGTTGTTTGGTTGAGGGTTTTTTTTGCAATTTTCCAGCATGGGTTATGGTTTTTTTCACTTTAGCTGTATATAATTGAACTTATAGTTAATAGCTAATGTTCTTCATTTGGATTCTCTACATCCAAATAATTTTCTATAGGCATTCAGTTCATCAATAGGGAATCTCATGTTCTGCAGGATGGTATGACGTGAAAATATAGAGAAGTCCCATTTCAAAGAGTGAGAGGAAAGTCAAAGCAGCAGATATTCTTTACTTCATTCCATCTGCATTTTGAAGGAAGAAAATGTCTATTTCTGGTCAGCTTGCTATAGGAAGCAAAGCAGTATGTAAGGGCTGCTGGAGTATGGAGGGAAAAGAGACACCAAATATCATTCATGTCAAGTCCATTGTTTGATGCATGCTTCTTTTCCTTTATATCTTTGCATATTCATATAATTTAGGTTTTATCTACATGAACATGACATCCAGTTGTTGAACTCACAGTCAGTTTTCCAAAACTTCTAATTTACATCCTGAACATGTAGCTAGTTATCCTCTAATCTTAGTCATTTGGTAAATAGTTACAATGTTTTTAATAACTTCAGGTCATGTGTTTAGTCAATATTGTCTCTGTAACCAACAGGAAAAAAAATCATGCATAAATTAAGTATTCCATAGCTTTCAGAAATGTTATTTCTGAAGACTTGTTGTGTAGATTTTCATTCAACAACTTGGATGCTCCTAATTCTTGCACTGTACATTAATCTATTTTTAAATTGTAGTCTCAGGGACTCAGGTACCTCAGCAGGGACATATCTGTGCTTTCTTTGGTGCCCAGTGGTCACAGGCTAGTGTAATAAGATATTGCTTGCCATAAAGGATAGTACAGTATTTGGAGAGGTTTTTAAATTAGCTATGAACATAGCCTCCTTTAGGTTCTTCTTTGGCTAGAAAGATGAGGGGAAAATAATCATTAAGAGATGTAAAGTTAATTAAAAGCCAAACAAAAAGGTGTCAGCATTTTCTTAGAGAGTGAAGTTGGGAGTTCAGGTTCTTTTAATACTTTGTGAGGAAGGCAAGGCAAAAATGCTTGTGTTACAAGTTTGTTTATAGAAAGTCGGCTAACACTAGTAATTTTCATGCAACTATTTACTGAGACTTTCATGCTTAGAACTTGAACTCAGATTGATTTTTGTATCTTCCAGAGTATAGGAATGATGCAGGGCTGAAGAGATACGCAGTACATGGTCACTGTACGTAAGGATCAATTTCACAGAAGCAGGATTGTGCCATTAAATAAGTGAGGTACCATATTAAAACAACCAAAAAATTGTCCCATAAGCAAAGTTCCGTTTTTTCTTTACAGTATACTAAAACTACACTTCTTTTTTGTCTTTTTTTTTCTGTGTGTTCTGTCTCCTAGTACTCATTCAGAAACTTTAACTTGCAACACAAAATAGAAATTGTTCCTTTCACTCCTGTGGATGAGTAGTGGATTTTGTACATGTGAATGAACAAAGACCAAAAGCTTCCTTGTCTTCTCTTTCCAGCAATGAGTCTATTTAGCATTACTGCCTCTTACCTTGCTTCCTTGACTCTTTCAGATCACTGTACACTCAAGAAAACTGTCACTGCAGAGTACTTTGTGGTGAATATAATCTCATTCCAACAGCGTATGCAAGTTACACTGAAGGCAGGGAGTGACAGGAAAAAGAACCTCCTCAGATCCAGGTCTCTAAACACAGACCTCTGAGACACAGTCAGGAGACAGCCCTGTGTGGTTCAGCTTATTGAGGAAATCATTCATTATTATAGCAAACACTTGTACAGCTGAATCAAAGTTACATATGCTTTTTCAAGAAGCTACTCAGGTTTAGTTTATGGGTTTATCCAAATATTGTTGTAGGAAATGTTCTTCACTTAAAATTCCTCTCCGTGACCAGAAGGGTGCATTGTCTGCACAGGATGAATTACTGCCAGACTTGAGACTGTGAAGACACATACCATGTACCATGGGTGGAGCCTGGATAAGTATTTCAGTGTTGAAATAATGGCATAAGAAAGGCATCTTTTGACTGCCTATTGTAACAGTGCATACCCTCATGTGGAAAGCATTTTTACACCCTATTCATCAAACAGAAAAGCCTCCACTGACATTGTAAACAGAAAGATTTTAAGAACCTCACACAAGAAATCTGGCTGTAAAAGTTTATGGTACTGCTGAAACTCCTGTTGATGTCATGTTGGCAACCATGGAAGTCATGTTGACTTCCTCAGCATCTGGTGCTACCACACTTGATCAGGTCTGCGCACTAAGAAAAGGAAGACAACTTCTGTCTTGCCCTAGGGATGAAAGTTAAGAAGATTTAGGGATATGGATCTTAGAACTAACAGTGCAGAATTGAAAAAAAAATCAACAAAACCAACCAACTGACTGCAGGCAATGTCCAACAGTTAACTCTGCTCTGGAAACGAAGAAAATAGGAACATTTCATATAGAAAGCTTGTAACTGCAAAGATAAGACATGAGAAGCTTTATGTCGCAGAATCTGAAGATCAATATCCTTCTGAATTCATTATTATTTGTTTATATGTTGTCAGAGACATGCATAGAGTTCATATTCTGTAGCTATACCAACTAAAAGATTTTGTTGAAATCAAATAAGTAATACATAGACTGCTTCAAAGACAAACCAAACTGTGGTCCAATGCAATTTTCAGTGCAGCTATTATTTTTATTTAACTCATATGTTGCACCCAACTGATACGCCCTGCAAGATCACTATCAATGTTCCATCAAAAATTATTTCCCAGTATTTTTGCACAGCTGTTCAAACTATAACTTATTCTCAGAGGACAAATCTAAAAAGGAAATTAATCTAGAAATACTGAAACTTTACCATATGCTATGGTTATTTTGACATAACTTCATTTGCCACCACAGAGATCTATTTTTCAAAGATTCATGAACACGTCATGAATATCTACATGTCAGAAAACAGCCAGCTATTATTGTTGGAAATTACATGGTTTGTTGATTGCTCCAATAATATTCAGCTGAGCTATTGGTTAAAATGGTTTCCAGAAGTAAGTTCTACTTGAGTCTGTTTTGCAGGCAGAAAATATAGTCCTACAAAAATAAAATCATTCTTTGTCATAAGGCTAAAGAAGATATTTTGTCTTGTGTTCATACAACTGGCTTTTATAACACTTGTCCAGCTGTTTATAAGATAGCTCCTTCCCTGCAAGCTGGCATAAATCTGTGCTCTGTCTACTTGGTAGCAAGAATTATATACAGAGCCATATCTGAGGTATTAAAACATGGGAAAAAAACCTTTATGTATAAAAGAAGGCATATCAGTGGTAGCTAGCAGTGCTTTTATTATTTAAATTTTTATTAAATCTGCTGTAATGAGATTGCTGTAGAGTGGAGGCTAAATTAATGTTTTGCTGATTTGGCAAAAAACACTAGTGTCTGGATCGTATTAGGAAAAGTACTAGGAAGGCCAGCTGAGGAGAGGATTCATCATTCAGACCTGAGAATGTTTGGGGCATAAACATGTCTGTATTTCATAGAGTTCATGGCAAAACATGTGTCCCAGCTCTGCCAAGGCTTATTTCCTGTTTCTGAATCATAGCTGCAGGATAATTAAGTGTGGAATATTGGCCTGATGGGTCATCAGCTGGCTGTGGAAGACAGGTTGGTGTAGTTTGATTCCTCACACATTAGCACCATCCTGCACAGGATGTCATTCTGGCCCCTTCTTCTTGCCTGAATACACCTAAGCCAGATGCATTCAAAAGGCAACTTTCATAAATTAGAAACATTGCACATCCCCATGAAAGCTAAGATTTGAAACAGGAGATAATGTGGTTGTTGTTTGCAGTAAATCCAGTATGAAAAAGTAGTTAATGCATCTCTGCTTATGTGTCTTTTTCTTAAGCCTTCTAAAAGAAAGAAACTTCTGTTCCATCAGAAGTGCTGCAAACATGTATGAAATTACCTTTGTCATCTCTATGCAGCAGATAATTCTTATGAATGCTGCATCAGACCCTTAACATGTGAAAGAGTAAAAGATATTCAGATTTTAAACATTTGAATGTAACTTGGGTTAAATTAAGCAGCAGATATCAGATATCCCACAAAACAAATCTAGAATTTCTAATTATTTTCCAATTACATTTATCATTACCTTCTGGAATTTGAAATGAAATTAATTGGAGTAGGTCAACAGTCAAACTACTAGTTCTTGAGAAAAACCAAATCTTTCTCATCTAACTCAAGCATTAAAGAGGGTCATTGAGTGCACTTTTGAAAAACATTTCAGTACTCTTCTATTTAAATTTATTTTACAATTAATCTCTTCATTTGTGAAACTGAGTTTCTTAGAACCTTATTTTTCACTTACGTCTTCATGTAAGTCTCTATATGTTTCCAGAGTTACGCATATGTCTGGTATAAACAGATGTAGCTATAGCTTCCTGCAAACAAGCTTGCAGAGTACAGCTTGGTACAGAAAGCCAGGTTTTGCAGATTTTTCAATGAAGCACAAAACACTTCAGAGACAATACCTAAATTATTACTGTAAGATTTGCATTATTCATTATTAAATTTATACACAGGGTCTTTGTTCATATAATTTCTGCATGTTGTGCTAGCAAAAGAGAAAATAATCCAATGTCAAGGAATTTAGATCCTCATTAAGCTTCTGTATTGCTGAAGATGTAATGTTTTTATGTTGCTGCAAAAAAAAGCCATGTGAATAATTTTTTTCTGTTAGTTTAATCCAAACTGATCTGGAGCAAAACAAAAGAAAGCCAAACTGGACCAAACCAGAAATGCAAACAAACAAAGAAACAAAAAACCACCACTGCAATAAAACATTCTTAAGCCAAGCCGTTCACAGAGTTAAGATTTATATAGATTTGAAAGTAGAGAGGAAATTCTGAGGCAATAACCTCAAGTTTTCATAGAACATAATCTCTAAGAAACTTTGATTTATTTGGGTTAGAGCACAAGGTACATAATTGCTCATTGTTTAGATTACAGGGAGAGGTAACTTCTTGTGTTGCAAACTTTGAGTATAGGGGACAATTATGACTAGGCAAGTGTTGAAACCTGCTCAAATAAAGGCAAGAGTGCAGAGAATACAGCTCCTCTTGTGGTTCTCTGTTACTTTTAACTTTGCTATAAGTGATGTAGTGTCATCAGTATTTTTAATAAAAAGTTAAAGGCAATTCTCATTCATATAGCTTAAGTAAAAGTAATCAACATATATTTAGCAAACAGATCTCAACTTCTAACGTATGTTTTATGTGTCTATGTGTATGTACAGGTACACCTGCACCCACATTTATACAGATTTAAGGGAAATTATTAATTTCTCTGTCTAATAAAATTTTCACAAAAATATTTTAGATCCAACATGGAATTAACCCTCTAAATTTACTAGATTTGAGATGTTAGAATCTATTTTAATTTTAAGAGGCTTTTCTTTGCTTGCCATAAATTACTGCATAAACTTGAATAAGGACAGAATCTCCAAAAGAGGAACAGAAGAGAGCACTGCCAGCAGCCTTGCTAGCCAAGGCCTTTAGGAAAGTTTGTTTGGGAAGATGAACACTGTTATCTGAACCATACCTGTTGGATACTATTAAAATACATTGTCAGTTTGCCATGAGTCAGGCTGGGTATAAGACAGCGGCCAGAAGAATTTTAGATTATAAAATATTCACTTCTTTCCTCATTTTCCTACATAGTTTCACAAGCCGGCACAAAGAATCAAGACATCATATTCCATGATTCCTGTGCAACACTAAGTACAGTTTAGTTAATAATTCACAAGTCATGCTAATTTGAGAACAACTTGGATTAGTAATATGTGCACTGAACATCACAAAGATCTTGTCTAGACAAATATATTCAAGAAATAGAGGGCAAATCAATTAAAGTTAATAATTTAATATACAGGTGCATCCAGATTTTTTTTCCTTTCGACTCATATTCAAGGGGCACAGTGGTTTTATTTCAGTTTAAGCTAATCCTATACAAAATAAATAAAAGCATCTTTATTTCTCTTACATCCATATTGTAAGAGGTCACAAATAACAGACAAATCTATTCATATTTTGTGCATTAGCTGTGGTTGATTCCTCCTAACTTTTCCTTTCCTCTTTTGATAAGACTAATCATAATTTTTTGCACCCTAATCCAGTGCACGATTTAGGTACTTGATCACTGCATTGATTTCCAGGTGCACCTGTAAGGTATGTAAATTAGAAAAGTCTCAGGAAAAAGAAAATCTAGCAAAGCCTACAATAGAGCTCTCCTCCAGAAGATCTTTTTTTTTCATTTCTGCACTGGTATAAAATGTAACTCTGTGAGCAATGAGTACAAGTCTTAGGCCTGCTTGAAATAACAACAGAACAGGTAATTTTCAGCAATATGTTTTGTATTACATTGGACAGATGTAATTTTAATATCATTAACAATTATCCTAGAGAGAAAAAAGACAGCTAGATGCAAAAGAGAGGCACCAAGGGGCAGAAACAAGGTGAGCCAGGGAATAAAAAAAAAATAATAGATACAGACGAGGATCAATCACTTGGTTTTGCCCAGTCAAAGGAAAAAAGCAAGGGAAGTGATGAGGAAAGGAGCAGAGTCATGGAGAGGGCAGAAAAACTGATGTAGTTAACTCTATATGTTGGAACTGTACCCTTAATCCAAGAATGTCAACCTGAGTTATCAAGAGTGAAGCATTAACAGAAGTCCTACCAAAACTCAACCTAATTTAGAAGCACAAATATTTTTTCAGGAATATTTTTTTCTTGCAGTTTCCATCCCCCTTATTTTAGGGTTTTCTGTTTCCATTCACATTGTGTTATTGCTTGAAGAGAGGAACACAGTTGAATAGCAAAATGGGAGATGTTCTCTGATAAATTATATGTTTTGGAGTTATAACAGGAATTAATAAATTAAATGACTTGATATCGAAAGCAGACATTTAGTTTGCAGTTTGGTCAAAAAAAAATCAACTCCAATAAAGGGCACTGAAGATACTGTTTTGTTCTAGTACTCTCCAGTATATACCTCATATCTATATATGATTCTGTTAGTAACTGGAAATCAGCAGTTTCCTACACATTGTTATTTTCCTTCTGACACATAACTTTTCACTCTTTTTATAAGTTTAACATGCAGCTAATGTTAAACTGTCCTGTTCTTATCTAAGGATGTGGCTTGATGTTACAACTAAACGGATCTAACCATAAACTGCTGTCAGAAAAAGCAATCTTCCTTCCTCGTTGCTCCCACCAGCTTTTTATTTCCACTCCGTCACCCCATTTGCACTAGCAAGGGTTTTTTTCTCTTTTTATTTTCTCTGTTTTTTCCTTTCTCTTTTTCTTTTTGTGATTTTATTTCCTTCCTTTCTTTTTTTTCCTCTCTCTCTTCTTGCGTCCCTCCCTGACTCCCTCCTCTTGCCCTTGCTCTTCTTTTCTCTTTTCCTTCCTTCCTTCCTTCCTTCCTTCCTTCCTTCCTTCCTTCCTTCCTTCCTTCCTTCCTTCCTTCCTTCCTTCCTTCCTTCCTTCCGACACTTCCTTCCGACACTTCCTTCCGACACTTCCTTCCGACACTTCCTTCCGACACTTCCTTCCGACACTTCCTTCCGACACTTCCTTCCTTCCTTCCTTCCTTCCTTCCTTCCTTCCTTCCTTCCTTCCTTCCGACACTTCCTTCCGACACTTCCTTCCGACACTTCCTTCCTTCCGACACTTCCTTCCGACACTTCCTTCCGACACTTCCTTCCGACACTTCCTTCCGACACTTCCTTCCGACACTTCCTTCCTTCCTTCCTTCCTTCCTTCCTTCCTTCCTTCCTTCCTTCCTTCCGACACTTCCTTCCTTCCTTCCTTCCTTCCTTCCTTCCTTCCTTCCTTCCTTCCGACACTTCCTTCCTTCCGACACTTCCTTCCAACACTTCCTTCCTTCCTTCCTTCCTTCCTTCCTTCCTTCCTTCCGACACTTCCTTCCTTCCTTCCTTCCTTCCTTCCTTCCTTCCTTCCTTCCTTCCTTCCTTCCGACACTTCCTTCCGACACTTCCTTCCGACACTTCCTTCCGACACTTCCTTCCGACACTTCCTTCCTTCCTTCCGACACTTCCTTCCTTCCTTCCGACACATCCTTCCGACACTTCCTTCCTTCCTTCCTTCCTTCCTTCCTTCCTTCCTTCCTTCCTTCCTTCCTTCCTTCCTTCCGACACTTCCTTCCGACACTTCCTTCCGACACTTCCTTCCTTCCGACACTTCCTTCCGACACTTCCTTCCGACACTTCCTTCCGACACTTCCTTCCGACACTTCCTTCCTTCCTTCCGACACTTCCTTCCTTCCTTCCTTCCTTCCTTCCTTCCTTCCTTCCTTCCTTCCTTCCTTCCTTCCTTCCGACACTTCCTTCCTTCCTTCCTTCCTTCCTTCCTTCCTTCCTTCCTTCCTTCCTTCCTTCCGACACTTCCTTCCTTCCGACACTTCCTTCCAACACTTCCTTCCTTCCTTCCTTCCTTCCTTCCTTCCTTCCTTCCTTCCTTCCTTCCGACACTTCCTTCCGACACTTCCTTCCGACACTTCCTTCCTTCCTTCCGACACTTCCTTCCTTCCTTCCGACACTTCCTTCCGACACTTCCTTCCTTCCTTCCTTCCTTCCTTCCTTCCTTCCTTCCTTCCTTCCTTCCTTCCTTCCTTCCTTCCTTCCTTCCGACACTTCCTTCCGACACTTCCTTCCGACACTTCCTTCCGACACTTCCTTCCGACACTTCCTTCCGACACTTCCTTCCGACACTTCCTTCCAACACTTCCTTCCTTCCTTCCGACACTTCCTTCCTTCCTTCCTTCCGACACTTCCTTCCGACACTTCCTTCCTTCCTTCCGACACTTCCTTCCAACACTTCCTTCCTTCCTTCCTTCCTTCCTTCCTTCCTTCCTTCCTTCCTTCCTTCCTTCCTTCCTTCCTTCCTTCCTTCCGACACTTCCTTCCGACACTTCCTTCCGACACTTCCTTCCTTCCTTCCTTCCTTCCTTCCTTCCTTCCTTCCTTCCTTCCTTCCTTCCTTCCTTCCTTCCTTCCGACACTTCCTTCCTTCCTTCCTTCCTTCCTTCCTTCCTTCCTTCCTTCCTTCCTTCCGACACTTCCTTCCGACACTTCCTTCCGACACTTCCTTCCGACACTTCCTTCCGACAGTTCCTTCCTTCCGACAGTTCCTTCCTTCCTTCCTTCCTTCCTTCCTTCCTTCCTTCCTTCCTTCCTTCCTTCCTTCCTACACTTCCTTCCGACACTTCCTTCCGACACTTCCTTCCTTCCTTCCTTCCTTCCTTCCTTCCTTCCTTCCTTCCTTCCTTCCTTCCTTCCTTCCTTCCTTCCTTCCTTCCTTCCTTCCTTCCTTCCTTCCGACACTTCCTTCCTTCCGACACTTCCTTCCTTCCGACACTTCCTTCCTTCCTTCCGACACTTCCTTCCTTCCGACACTTCCTTCCGACACTTCCTTCCGACACTTCCTTCCTTCCTTCCTTCCTTCCTTCCTTCCTTCCTTCCTTCCTTCCTTCCTTCCTTCCGACACTTCCTTCCGACACTTCCTTCCGACACTTCCTTCCTTCCGACACTTCCTTCCGACACTTCCTTCCGACACTTCCTTCCGACACTTCCTTCCGACACTTCCTTCCTTCCTTCCTTCCGACACTTCCTTCCGACACTTCCTTCCGACACTTCCTTCCTTCCTTCCTTCCTTCCTTCCTTCCTTCCTTCCTTCCTTCCTTCCGCCACTTCCTTCCGCCACTTCCTTCCGCCACTTCCTTCCGCCACTTCCTTCCTTCCGCCACTTCCTTCCTTCCGCCACTTCCGCCACTTCTTTCCTTCCTTCTGCCACTTCCGCCACTTCCTTCATTCTGCCCCTTCCTTCCTTCTGTCACTTCCGCCACTTCCACCACTTCTGCTACTTCCTTCTGCCTCTTCCTTCCATCACTTCCTTCTTTCTGCCACTTCCTTCCTTCTGTCATTTCTGCCACTTCTTTCCTTCCACTACTTCCTTCTGCCTCTTCCTTCCACCACTTCCTTCCTTCCACCACTTCCTTCTGCCTCTTCCTTCCACCTCTTCCTTCTGTCTGCCACTTCCTTCCGTCACTTCTACCACTTCCTTCCACCACTTCCTTCTGCCTCTTCCTTCCACCTCTTCCTTCTGTCTGCCACTTCCTTCCGTCACTTCTACCACTTCCTTCCACCACTTCTTTCTGCCTCTTCCTTCCACCTCTTCCTTCTGTCTGCCACTTCCTTACGTCACTTCTACCACTTCCTTCCGCCACTTCCTTCTGCCTCTTCCTTCCTTCTGCTACTTCCTTCTGCCACTTTCTTCTTTCCTTTCCTTCATCTTTCTCTCTCCTGCCATCTGTTTTTCCCAAGTGGAGGCAGGGCTGAGGTGCGGGCCAGGCCGGAGCCTGAGGAGAGGTGGAGGCAGATGGGATGCAGGAGAGATGCCCATGCCTCTGATCCCCCTGGAGCAGCAGCAGGAGCCGGTCCTGGATGCCAGCAGAGGGAGCGCCCAGCATCCCAGGGACTTCAGGGACTGAGCAATACGTGCGGAACAGGTTTGCATGGAAAAGTCCTGTCCTGTCTACTACAACATCAAAATGGGGATTTAAGACAGCCAGTCATTTAAACTGAATAATTGCTTTCCCCTTGCCCTCATAGTAGATTTCATACTAGTCAAATAGAATAATCACTGTTTATTTAACCATTTGGTCAGAATTCACATCTGGGACGTGCTGTAAACAGACATGAAATCATTTCTAAAGAGCAAAGAGGTAACAGACTAACAGCTTTGAGAGAGCCAAAAGCAGCCGTGCAACTCTTACAATTTCAATAAAGCAAGTAAATTTATGTAAGAAAATACATGCGACCTAACACAAATAAAGCAATGTTCACACAAAGTCAGGAAAGCCAAATGCTAAGCTTTAACTTCCCTGGTTTTAACTCTTCATGTTGTATATCCTGTAGTTTTTATGGTAGACCATAAATAACAAAATGATACATTAAGGTTTCCATTTAATAAGGAAACCAGGAATAGAAAATAACACATGTACAACTTGGCCAAGTAAACACTGTGGAAGCAGTCTTAAATTTTAGTGTTTCCTGAGTCTGGATTGAGGATGTTTTAGATCCACATCTGGATCAAATGATGTGACTTGAGCTCTTCTCAGACATGAAACTGTAGTATAAGATTCATTTTTACACTAGTATAACTCCACTGCACTGCTTTGGTTTGGCTTGATTTTTTTTTTTTTTTCAAATTTGGGGAAATTTACTGTATTTAGATTGCAAAGAAACAACTGTAAATTTTACCTGCAGAGTAATAATTTTTAAATATTGTATCACACTGAAGAAACAGGTGAGAAGGTGAAGAAAAAAAAAACACATCCTGAATAAAATTGAGGTTTTTGAGATAACCATGTTTAAACAAGAATGTGCAGTTGATTGCAACTGATAATGATCTGTCTTGCATGAAATGATACCAGGACTACTACATCAGTTGTAAGTAAATTGTTCTATATTTACACAAGCACAAGTGTGATTAAACACCTTTGGTCACATTTAAAATATAATATCATATTTTTCCAGAGCCTACTTTCTAGACAAAAACATGTGTTTTGCCTTTTTGGTACTCATAGCAGAAAACTTCAGTTCGCTTATTATTTGGTATAAAATACCATTATCTTTTTGAGAGCCCAGCTGGAGTCTCTGGAATGTGCACCTCTCACTTGGCTTAGAACTCTGAGCTTTGAAAATATCTACAGTCACATTTAAAGAGAGAAAATGTAGGTGCCCGCAAGCATTCTGTGTAGATCACTAATTGGAACTTATATTTGAGGCCCACGGTAACAAAGGAAAAACCAAGCTGTATCTGTTGTACACTGTAAAGCATCCTATGCAGGTAACAGTCTTCAACAGCTGCAGAATGCCTAAAAGAGAGTCAAAATCAGTTTTAAACCTTGCAGTATTCAGAGTAGGCCTGGTTATGGTGATGGCCTCAGACATGTTGTCACACCCACCCTGGCACATCAGACTTTCCTCAGAGAGTCAGATGAGGAGGATTAGAAGAAAATTTATCTTTCATCTTCCTAGTCCTTGCCCACCTGGACTCCAGATGCACTGCAGGGGGGAGGATTATTTGTTCTAAAGCCTGTGGAGGTTTATCCCTTGGGCCTTGTAGGGTGGTGTCCAGAAGATGGGTCTAGTAGGAGGTGGATGAGGATTCTGGGGCTGGGACTGCGCCAGTAAACTCCAGTGGTTTTTCCACAGTTGCACACGGGGCAGCTACCTAAAGTATCTAGATTTCACCACAGCTTCCAAATTCCATTAAAAAAAATAAACTAACTGCCAGCTTCACTATGAACCATTTCAAACCAATTTAGGTGACTGGTCAATATTCAAGTAGCTTCCAAGTTCCATTACAGGGTTTACTTGCTGCCACTAAATAATAGTTCCAGATGCAGTTAAAAATCAATATGTAAGCTAATGTATAGTAACATAAGAGTTACATAAAATGTGATTGAGAAAGAAAATGCAGTTACTGGTAGCCAACACAAGCAACAGAGGAAAGCAATATCACATAATTTCAGGTTATGTGTTGGTAAGCTCATTATCAGAGTACAGAGACTAACTGAATGAGTTTCCTGGAGACTCCAGCACCAGATTGCACGAGTAGATGTGACAGACCTCTCTAAGAAGGACACACATCGTACCTGGAGTGGTGAGCCCAGTTTTTCTGCTTCCGCCAACATGGTTTCCTCTGGCAGAAGACAGCACCTACAAAGGGCCCTCACCACCTATTGTTACCTGATCTTGCCAGGTTATCAACTGTGTTACGAATTCTATTTTTATAGTATTTTTCCCTTTTTGTGCATTTTTAATATACACTTCAAATATTCTCTGCAGTACTACCAGAGCAGAGATGAATAAAACAGAGATCCTCTACTTTATTATTTCAACTAGTAAGCTATTACATGGGTCATTGTCTAGCTGCCCAGTACAGCCTGATTTTAGTTGCTTGCAGTGTGTCAAGTCTACCCAGAACAGACAAAATGGAAGAAGTTGTACTTTATTACCCTTTGAAAACTGATTTGGAACCATAATCACCTATTTATGGCTTTCTGATGAGATTGCAGCTAATGAAGATACATTCTTTGTCATGCTTTCTGAAAAGTCTTGAAAAGCTGAAACTGGCTTGTTCATCAAAAGAGCAAGTGGAAGACAGAAGGAAAAGAAGTATTTTAAATATACAATTGTTTCAGGACTTCATAGGGCCAGTGTTTTGGAAACATACTCTGCATTAGTCTCTTTCTTCAAAAAAAAATTGGTAGGAGTCCAAAACTACAAACTTTTATTTTTAAAAATATGTCTTTTTTAGACCACTTTATACAATAAAAAATTTAAACAGTTATTAATAAAGAAGTGTCTCTTTTTTCCCCCTCACAGACAGAGAGGATTCAGTGGCCTCAGCCTCACATTCAATATTCTATCAGTGTGTTTTTGCATCTACCATAAGAAACATGCACATAAGAAACAGAAAAATATTACAAGAATGGGATCTTGCAGAGAAACTGTCAATTGTAATGACCAATTTTTAGTGATCTCCAGATAGGAAACAAATAACATACATAGCATAAGTATACTTCCAACCATGAAATACAGGACGCTGGTAAATTATGAAATTATGAAGTAAAAGGATCTGTACTGCAGAAAGAGATATTTGGTGGGTTTGGAGTTGGTCCATATATGTCAGGTTTAGCACTAAAGGTGGAAGGAGTGTTAAGTCATTTCAGCCACAATGTTAGACCAAGGCTCTGAATTTCAGGACTCAAGAAAAGGTTCAGGGTCTCGAAGATCACAAAGGACTTTCTCTAGAGGGAGTCTGACAGTCCTGGAACTGTCACAGACATAGTTCACAATTAGAAAAAGGTGGATTATTAAGGGCCCATTTCTGTGGCTAGGAAAAACACTGGCTTTCGTTATCAGTTTTTTTTACCTTTCTTGGATGCCCTTGACATTCAGTGAGGATTTCTCAACTTTGTTTCAGTCACTATTACAGTAGCAGAAAATTCAGACTTCAGATGACGTCAGACAGGGTGTGACAAAGTAGAAATTTTCCACTCCAGTAATTAGAAAAGAACTGGGATCAAATACTCAAGCACGTTTATCATTTGTAGACATTTCATATTTCATTTTATGTAGTAAAGGGTTAGTAACTTCACTAAAAGTAAAATTTATTAATGGGAGAACTTTCGGGAAAAGAAAAGTTTTAAAACTCCTTTAGGTTTACTTTGGACAAGATGCTAACATGGGACATTTCAACATATTTTAACCAATAAACATGTGAGAACAAAGGATTGGGACAGTTTTCAGCTTGCATTCCAACTGGAATATAGCTTTTATCACTAACCAAAATGTATATTGTAAAATAATTAAATTGGTTATCCTGGACGTACAGTGAATATTTGTAATAGAACTGCCTGTTCCCTAAGTCCTTCTCAAATTATTGTTTTACCAAAAATCCCATATTTTTTCTTTGCTTTGAAACTCCTGCTATACCAAGTTTTCTTAGAGTCATGTCATAATCCATTTTTATAACAGAAATCCCTATGGAAAGCAAGAGGAAATTTCAAAAGCTCTTTATTTCAACAGAGTTGGCTCATCATGAGCAATTGTCTGAAGTACAGTTATTTGAGTTATCTTAAGGCCAGAACCTTAGTAAACAGGAAAAAGGGCTATAACTAAGTTTATATTAAAGTATCTTGTTTGCAGAATTATGTCTTGTTGCCAAACCTGGCATATCTTGTAACTGCTGGATGATTACCCAAGAGAACTCAGTCATTAAACTGAATTTTCCTATGCTCACTTTTTCATTTATTTGTGCCAAAACCCTTAATCTGAATCTACCTAAACTCTTAGGAATGCCTGTCGAGGAACAGATTAATGCTTTTGAATTCCCCCTTAATATATTGTCCAAACCCGTTTTGACCCTGAAGGCAAATACAGCTGCCCAAATCAATATCAGACTCACCACCAGGTTTGTCATTCCTGGCTGGTGACCCAGAGTGGCTGTCAGCAAAATAATCACTCATTTGCTGAAACTTTTAAAAAGTTGGAACCTTAAGTCCATATCCTGACCTGTTTAAATGACAAAGGCACACATTGCTGTTGGTAGTTGAGCAACATGAAGTTAGATCAGGAGTCCCTAAGGAGTGGAAGTGGGACCAAGAAAAAATAGAAAGGTATAATTTAGGTTTTTTCAGAGTAGATTTTAACAAATTCATTTTAAATGTGGTTGCAGGAACATGCATTCATTTCTGGAAAGGCAGATTCCTGTAATTTGTGAGCTCCTCAGTGGCTGAACGCAGCCCATGGTGGATGAGCTGTACTTGCAGCATCAGCTGTCCCTGAGAGGAGACCTCAGCACGCCCCAATCTGCCCAGGAAGTGGGGAGAAGGACATCAACTCCACCTCCTCAACTTTCTTTCTGAGGTGCAGATCATTGCCAGTCATCACCTTCTCTGGTCACCCTGCTGAAGCGTCACTCTTCCTGTTTCTCCCACGAGCAAGCACAAGGTGAGCAACTGCAGCCCTTCATTTCCCCTCTGCCTTGCTAAATCTGAAATCCCCCAGCCCGGTGTGCAGGGCTGACACTATCTGCCCAGTCTCAAGGACCTCAAAGACCAGCTACTCACACTCGAGTAGATGCAGGTGGGAGTATGGTGATTTTCTTACAAAGGCTGCTCTTATTAGCTGAATGATAGGAGAAGGAGGCTCTACCAGCAATAGATCATCCATAAGAAAGTTTTGAAAATTTGAAAATATATACATTTTAAATATTTTATATAAAATATATATAATTTATATATTTGATATATAATGGTGTTCACAATTTTTTTTGCATCTGGTCAGTTGTCTATGGTTTGTATCTTTTCTGTACACATCTAGCAGGATTATAGGAAATTAGCATAATTTAATGTCACAGTTGCATAATCCTGTATTAGAAAATAATTTTTTATAAAAAATACAGTCATGTTCATAAACACCCACTGATTTATGTTATAAAATAAATTATTTTATGCATTCTAAAAATTATATAATAAATTCTAAAAATAACATTATGAGAAAAAAATATATATTATAAAATTTTTCATTTGGCAATTACTTATTTAGAAGGGGAACAAATGTATGCTGTTTCACAGGTAAGTATTTATGGGTTGTTCTTCCAACTTCCCTGGGACTTCGTATTTATACGATGATCCTTGTTGGGAAAGTTTGCACTAGGTACAACATAATATTTTCAGTCTTTGCTACCTTTTTATAGTATCATTAAAAACACAGATGTTAAAACAAGTTATTAATATGCTATAATTACAGATGCTAAAATTGAATTATACTAAATCATGAACGAATTCTTTCCATTGTTATGAAGGACACTTCTAATCAAAAATCTGTCCAACGTTTTAAGAACCAGTCAAAAATATTCTGTGGATTGTTTTGCACCACACTTGTTTGGCAACCAAGGAATGAATAGTGACTTAGTATTTAGACAAATATCATGGTAACATTGTGGTTGTATTAATAAAATTATTATTTAAATTATTTATATAAATTTAACTATGGAACTGCAGCTGTTAAACCCATGGCCTTTAAACATATAAGAGACATATTGCCAGTAGTCAGAATTTCACAATCACTTTGCTAATTACTAATTTTTTGCACAGACAGATAATGCCAATTCAGGTGCCAATTGATACAATGCCCAATTCACTTTTGCTTTTGGGCACTGTAATATGGTTTAGAGCCAGACTTTCATACAAGCAAACAAATTATGATTAACTCTTTCCTGTGCTGAGATCCCTGCTAACATTCAGATAATATTCCTTTTCCCATGGACCTAGAAGTTTATTCAGAAATCACTTTTTATAAATTATTAGAATAAATAAAGTCTAGCTGTCCTCTGATATATAGCATAGATGAATGGACCAAGCTGCATTTGCACCTGCTGCAAGTGGTTGTCTCTGAAATTTAGTGGTAAAGGGAGAGATGTTTCAGGAAGGAGAAATTATTTCAGGCCTTATCAGAATTAGAACCTTCAATTAGTGCAGGTTGAACAGTCCTTGTTTCCCAAGATGTGGGTTAAAGTGATAGATTTGAAGTGTTCCCAAATATAATACAGATTTAAGACTTCCAAAGAAGACGAACATTTCTGAATAGAATTTGTATTAGGGCTATTTTGGAATTTTCTTTCAGGATGATTTTTTTTTTCAAGAAAAAACTTCATATTTTGATTTTAAAAAATTGCAGTTCTTAAGATGAGAATGGTAATTTCCAGCTTTGCAAATTGTTCTGGGGAGGATATGGAAAGAGGCAGGAAAGAAAGGCTTCCAGCACTGAGAGTCTGGAAAGCCTCGGAGGCTGGCAGCCTCTGAACAAGGCAAGGCCCTTGCTCAAGGTCCCATGTTCAGCCCCCCTTTTGGCTGAGCTTCCGGGCCTTGCCTGCTACCAGTGAGTGGACATTTCCAGGCTTCCAGATTCTGCTGTGGGGAAAAAAGACAGCAAGTATAGAGCAGTCCTTGTATTTAAGTTTGTCAAAAAGAAAAGGAAAATTAATTTAAGAGATAAGAATTTTGTGGAGGTTTTATGACTTGGAATAAAAATTTCACTGCTTCTCAATCCAGGTTTAATTTTAATTAAGCAAAACTGAAACATCCTGTCTTTCAATAAATAGGTTGATTAACATTTGAATTTTATTCCTACTGCAATTTTCATAAGCCTGTCTATACTCGTAGAATGCTATTCAACTTTGTGCTATGCTTGCTGTACAAAAAGTAGCTTATAGTCCGATGACATTTACAGAAAGGAACAAAGTCCTATTTTTGTTAAAATGTAACTAGAAGCCAAGTCTGCATATGACAAATGTGTGTGGGAAACCAGCTTTGCAGAAATTTTAGTCATGTTTAATAAGACACACCAGAAACCTTTATTGTATGAACACAAGGAACCTGGGAGAAAAAATGGGTGAAGAGCTGCTAGTCCAGGATATGAAACCAGAGATGGTAGAAGTTACAAACAGCTACTGTAACTGAAGCATAGGTGTAGGATTTAGGGGAATAGAGAAACATGAGGATGAAGGTGCCAAACTGAACGCTAGTGATGACTGACACTGTGAAAAAAAACTAATATAAATAAAAGCAAATCGAACTGAGTCAAAAAAATCAGTCTCTGATAAAGAATGATGGTGCATTCTGGATTAATATTGTAAATCTCTGTGAAATCTTTGGATTAGATTTATATATAAACAAAAATCTTGGTATTTTTAGTAGGGACAAAAACTACTGCAAATTTATATAATTATGGGAGATTACAGCATTGGATATTCAACTTATGAAAAACAAGGCTGTACTAGTCAGTCCTGGATGGGGTAGCTCTAAGCTGACAATCAGCTGAACCCATGGAAGGTGAGGGTGTGTTAGACTTTGTTTACAAAAGTAGTAAAAGGAATCTGAAACTCTTGCCCATGAGCAAAAGAAGATATGGGCACAGAATCATAGAACGGTTAACATTGGAGAAGCACTCCAAAATCATTGTGTCCAACCCCTAACCCAGAACCACTGTGCTCATCCCTAAAGCATATCACTACATGCTATATTCCCAGCCTTTAGAACATCACTTTAGAGATGGTGATTCCATCCCTTCCTGGGAAGCCTTTTCCAATGCCTCACTACATTTTCACTGATGAATTTTTTCTTAGTACTGAGTGTAAACCTTTCCTGTTGCAAGTCAAGGCCACATCCTCTTCTCCTGTGACCTGTTACCTGTGAGAAGATTTGCTTTACTTTAATAGAGGGACAAAAAATAGCTGACCTGCAGAGCAGGGTGTCAGTTTCAGATGGGCAAACTCAGAAATTCGCTGAGTTATGAAGTATTTTGGCTTGGTGATAAAGAATACTCACACTCCCTCATTTTCTTCTTTACAGTTACTAAGTGGCTTTGGTATGAATTTAGTTCCCATTTTGAGTATACTTAGTGGAATTTGTTGAGTGACAAATATTTTTAACAATAAGCATTGTTAAGGGCTAAGAAAGCCTCATTCTGAATGCTTTCTCTTTGCATTTGTGATAATATTTTGGTGTTTATGCTGTATTTATAAACTTGGGATACATTATGAAATCTTCTTGGAATACTTTAGGCTAGACAAGGTGTACTTAAATAGTGTGCTTCTGGTAAGTTTACAAATATGTAATTTTTACATGGTAAAGGGCATTTGAAAGCACAGCTTTGACTGCTGTTGAATGATACAATGAAATTCAATTTTGGAGGCTTCTAGCTCTAGATCAAAGATCATGCAGCCACGAGTCATTAAGTGTTCTTGCATTAATTTTATAATGGTGTTTCAAGCGCATTCCAAAAACATTGTTTAACTTAACTGTTAACTTGTTTGGATTTATGCCAAAATATTTGTCTTTCCAGAATCAGCATGCATTCTGACTTTGTGCTTTGGCTGATCTGTGCCTGTGCTATACCCTATATATATTTCTCAGAACTGGACTGTAAAATTTTTAGTATGGCAGACAGACACATGCACCACAATCAAAAGAAGATACAATGCAAGACAGTAGAAATAATAATAGTAATGATGATACTATAAATTAAAGAAGAAAACCAAATTAAACCAAAAACCAAAAACAAAACCAAAAAAACCACCCCAAAACAAAACAAAGAACTCAGAAAAATTTTTATATCTATGATTGACAAATCTAAGTACAGTCAGATCACTTTTTCTAATTTAAAACCTTTTCTCTCTGTTAAGCATACAGAAGTACCCCAGAAAGTGTTTTGATTCTCTTTAGCTCTTTGCAGCTCTTCAATGCTAAGAAGCACAAGAAGGGACCAGAAGCATAAGTCACAGAATATACAGAAAAATTAATGACATTGGATAATAAAATTGACATAGTTATTAGTTTTGACTATTTAATCTGCAATTTAATTGGAAAAACAATTCAGTGTCACTAATTTCTAGAAGAGTGACAGGCAATTAAACCAGAAAATTGTATAAATCTGTAATTTTTGGGAAACAAGTGAAATCAGAATTGACATAATGAAATCTATTTTGATTTTTTAATTTAAACTCAAAGTTTGTTTTTGTCAAATTTAAAAATACATCTGGCTCTTCAAGTAGGTCAAATAACACTCATTGTAGAAAATAAAATGCCTTGCTATCTCAATTTTTTAAAAAGAATAATTTGTTTAGTGTTTTACTTACTAATATTTCAGTTTGTGCTATGTCTGGGATTCAGAAAGATTAATCAATAATATCAAATCTTCTTTCTGTTGAAATCCACATAGAGCATACTGTACCAAGCGTTATCAAGAACCAGTTACAGAGGAAGAGAAAGTGCCCAGTTTGTCAATATTCACTAGAGCAGAATTTTTCAGCAGCATAATTAGGACTTAGCAGGATTGATCAAGGCATGCTCCAGCAAGAGTTGCTTACAAGGGTGCAAGTTATCCATTTTAGTATTCTTCATCCAAGTTAGTATTAACATCCATCTGATTATTTGATTTGGGGAAGCCCTCTTACCGTCAGATAAGATGACTTCTCAAATATCTTGGTGACAATTATACACATGCATACATTTTTAGCCCGTAAGATCATCCTCATTCTCTCCATCAAAAAAGTAAAATAGTTTTAATTCTACAGCTTTTTCTATTAGTTAGACTCCAGACCCCCTGAACTAGGTAGGAACTTCTGCTTTACATCAGAGAATAAGCCAAGATTTGAATTCTCTTCTGAAATCAAGTAGTCCATCAGTGATAAAGCAGGTGTAAGGCGACTAAAGGAAAGTATCTGCTAACAAGTCTCTAAAGTCACATCACTTGCAGCAGGTATCTCTACAGCAGATGCCAACAAATGCCCACCTCTTGTCCCCCACTTGAATGCTGTGGTGCTTGGTATGAGAAATTTTCTTAGGAAGACAATTCAGAAGTAGGATTAGATTTGTTGCTGCTCCTTAAGGTATTTAAAATGGGAACTGGAAAACTTGAGCTGTAAAAAGTTGAGCTAGCTACTGCTTAGAGACTGTTTGTTCTGTTCTGCTTATTATCCATAATGGCAGCAAACAAATTCCTCTCTGCATTAATTCTGATGATGAGTTCTCCTATGATTATGAAATCCAAGGAATGTTTTCACCACACAATTGCCAGACTTAATTTAGTGTGTCTGACTCTTTAAAAAAGCTCTCTTTTCTTCAACTCTCTGGACATTAGTTGTTGAAATTAGTACATTTCAAATGTACTTACACCCCTGTAAATCATCTCCTGCCATTTGCTGTTGTTGTTAGGAATATCGTGAGCTCATAAATCAGTGGACTTTTTACATTTTTAGGATTATCTCTAGAAAATCTTAATAACCCATAAGCTGACTCCAGCAAGAGTGTTTACCACGCTCAAATGTCTTATGGGATAGTCTGCCTCCAAACATTTAGGTCATACGGCAAACCACTTCAAATGTACAATAGAAAAATCCCTGATACATTTGTTCTTAGTAAGACTTCAGTGTCTGGTACCTCCTGCCATCAGACAATTTCCATGGTCTTTGAGGCAACTTAAGAAGTGAGAGTTTCTTAATGTGGCTGTGTGACAGCACAGAGATGTTACAACACTGACTTGCAGGACTTAAGTTTTGTTCTCAGTTTGATGCCTTGTCTCTTCACAGTCTCATCCAAAGTCTTCTAAAACTCCTAAAGCCTTTGATAATCTGTGGTTTATTTCATCACGTGGGCGTGCATCTTATAAATGGTGCTTCTTACTGAATGGCTTCCAGTGCAGACAGCAAATGACTAGCAGGAGTTTTAGCCAGCATTAACAGGACCTGGTTGATAAGATATTTTTATCCTTTTTATTAAGTGAAGAATAGAAACAAAAGTATCACAAATCCTGTGGACCTTACTACTAGCCATATCACTTTTTTTTTCCAAGATCATGTTAAGATCACCTGTTCTATTCTTATATGTGGATGGATCAGCAAGTGAGGAACCTAAAACTAATTTCATGACAGAGCACTGTCAGTAAAACAAAAAAGGTCTTCATAGAGACAGAGGATTTTATTAAGAATCCTGGGCTGAAAATCTTCCTGGAAAATCTTTCTGGAAAAGTTTGCTGGCAATAAAGTCTAGGTGAAGAAAAAATGCAATTATTTCCCCTTTTTGGAGAAGCATTTGGATAAATGACAGGCAATTCATAGCACAAGAAAGGTAAGACAAAAAGTAAAAGCACAATGAAAAGTTGTCTTCCTTAAATATTTATGACTTCAATTGATGAGATTCTTATTCCTGATGGACAGCTTGCAGACTAATGAGTTTTTAGTTGTTATGCAATTAAGGGTGGTGGTCTTTTGCTAAATCTTGAGTTTCAGCCATAGTTTATGTAAGTCGTTCACATTACTCAACCTATAATGATGTACTTGGCTTCATTGTTTGTGATCTGGTTCTCATTTGTCTGGCACTACATTCTAAGATTGCAATGACTCAGATTTCCTTTAGTTTTACAGCAAAAAGCAATAGTATGTATTGCATGAGGCATCTCAAATTTATTCACTTGTTTGTGGTCATTTTAGTGCAGGTTTCTCAAGCAGGTGTACACTGACACTTATCTCTGCATTCAGAAGATAAATAGGAACTTCTTGATGTAGTGTTACTATAGTGATGTCTTCACCATACAATGAATGACTTACATTGAAGGGGTTTCTTTGTTATTTGAAATTTTTCCATCTAGGAGAAATTATCATCTACTTGGATGTACTTTCAGCAAAACTTGCTCAACCTTTATTAAGATAAAGCACTGATAAAGTTGGTTAGTCTTTTAACTGTGTCAGGAAGGCAGAAGTTGTCCACTGTGGTGTTAAAAAAAGAACTGCTATACATTTTAATAAGCTTTAAGTCAATTAGAATGTTTTCTGTAGGCAATAAAAGGGTTATCCAAAAGTTCATACTGATAAAGCGAAACAGATTCCAGAATTTTAATAGACTTTAGGATTTAACTTGTATGTCTATTCACACAGCAAAAACAATGGTATAAGTTCATGCTAATCAAAGTACATTAGGTTAGCATGAGTATATTAGTATATTTGGTTAGCATATGCTAACCAAAGTATGCATTTAGATTCCCTTGACTGTCTATGCTTCAACTCTTTCTGCATGTATGTAGTTTAGGATTGTTAGCTAGGATTATTAAAATTAAAATTACTATAATTGAACCAGAAAGTCAAGTGCATGCTATTGTCTTAACTCTGCTTTGTCATCCGTGTGCAAAATCAGAATAAAGTATGTCCTGGAAGAAAAAAAAAACTGAAGAAAAAAAAATAAACTAAAGAAAAAAAGGATGAACAAAAAGATATATGTTTTAAAACAGATTTTGGAAAAAATAGCTCTATTAGTTGTTCTGGTGGGCCTGTAAGTAAAACAGAATTCTATTAACTCTTAAATTTAATTCTTACACTATAGAATCCTGTGGATATTTACTTGGGCCTATCACTCCAAAATGGTAGGTGTTAGGGAAGGTGATGGAAGAGGGCTTTGAAAATACAGAGGCAGAAGATTATTGTAGTCTGACTTCACAGGCACTGTATAATGACTATAGAGCACTCTGGAAATTATTGATGGTGTAAGAAGCAACAGAGTGAAGCCTGAGAAGCCACATTTCGACAACAGATCCCATATAATTGAATATTCAGTAATCTCTATTATGTGCAGCTATAGCCTCTACTTTAAAAGAAGTAAGAAAAACCAGCAACAAAAACTCCTCAAAGTGATGATCTTGAAATCTCAAACTACAGACTGAAGCAACTGGATATGGAGAGCCCCGGTTTTGTGATCAGGAGCTGTAACACTCATCCTGTAGATAAATAGAGGGACAAACAAAAAAAATATTCAGCATGAGTTTTTCAATGGCATTTGTGTTGAAGTAACTTTATCTTAGTTTTGACAGATTTGTCATTAACAACAGGAAATAAAAAAAAACAACCTGTAACACAGTCTGATGATAATTTTGTCAATGAATTGCAGCCATTTTGTATTCTCTGACAATTGCATTAGTTTTAATAGAGTTTGTGGACTTCTCCAACTATCAAAGCATGTTCTCTCTTCTGGCCAAAAAATCATAAAAGGAAATCATAATTCCTCCTGACCATGGAGAAATTTTGTGTGTATGCCTGCAATCTGTTGTTGGCTTACTCTGCTCTTTTTCATTCTTTTTCTGTAGTAGCTTTATCACTGACCCCTAAAAAAACAGGAAAAAAAGCCCATTTTTTTCCCTTTTCTATAAAAAGGCCCCAAAAAATGGCAAATATAGAAGACTGAATGGACATTGCAGTGATTCATTTTGGTAACTCACAACTAACTTATGTAAAGTTCAGTTGGTTCGCGGAGTTTGACTCTACGCCATTATTGATGCAGTTCCTGCAGTTCCTGGGGTACTAACTCAAATTCACTCAATCAACTCCCTGAGCAACTCCAAGGATTCCAGATCTTCTTTCTCTGGGACAGACTGTTCCAAAATCAGAATGTATTTTCTCAGAAATTACTTTAGTGGCATACTACAAGAAACTGTACATTTCCACATGTGACCTGAGATTTCAATAAACAATTTGAAGTGATGCTGATGAAAGCAATCAGCTTTCAAACTGTTCAAATATAGAACACAACAGATCCGTAGCCAGTGGAAAGCCTTTCCCTTCCATTTCCAAAATCACTTCAGTTGGCTTCAAGTTAGGCATCATGATTATTGTCTTCCCATGAGTGCAATAAGGAAGGTCTTCATTCCTCATTCTATTATGCAATTCACCTTGACATGCTTTTTAAATTTGAAGCTGTCCCAAAAAATGTAAAATATGATAGTCTTGTTACATAGATGTTTTATTTTCAGAACAGCAATAATAAGAACATTAGAGTTTCAGGAAGAGCAATAAAAGTAAAAACACACATTACATAATATAGTTTAAAGAATCTACAAAGAATTAGTTGGAACTGTAAATACACTCAGATGGGCTGTAATAATTTTAAATCAGAAGGAGATCACTCATAGGACTCAAATTCCATATGGGCAAAAACTCTGCTTTCCTAAATCAAATGAGTAGCCCCACAGGAGTCAGTGAACCAGGAGAGGAGTAATTTTTGTTTATGCAGGGCTTAGAATGAAGAAAAACATCTCCTACCTGCATATGCCATGCTCTTGCTTCTTAGTACAGACAAGAAAGTTATCCTTTCAACAGCAATTATTTAGAACCTCATCTTAACCTGTTTCCCTCTTGAGTTGAGTGATTGAGTTGAGTGATGAACAGGAGCAGGGCTAAGAATGGTAAAATTGATGGGTAGGACCATCAGTCATACCAAGTGAGGGTTTGGAAAGTCAAGTAACGTATAGGATTTGGAAAACAAGGCAGCTGGATCCTGGTGGATACAGGACCTTCAGAGCAGAGGAGGGTGTGCACTGACCAGTCCCCTAGCAATGTCACCACGTTGTCATAAAATCCTTGTGGTTCTCTGCAGCTCTGCACAGTAACATGTGTAAAGTCAAGACTCAAATACAAACACCTTGCTGGCTCACACATACCATTTTACAGTCAGGAGAGGATCAGGGCTCCAAAGGGTTTTGCTGTGTCTAAACTTCACCAAATGGGGTGTTGCTGTACGTGGCTAGTGTGGCCTACTGGAGAGGAAGCCATAAGATTCAGATGTGAATCCCTCTTTGGATCTCACAGTATGGGATTTGAAAATATAATAGGAAAACAAATTTAGTAACTAGGAATACTTTATGTTTCCACTCCCACAACTTTAAAGGAGTTTACCTATTACACAAAATTTTAAATTGTAGAATCTTGTATAACTTTTTTTTCAAATTGCACCATTATTCAAGCTTTTTCTTCATCTATAAGCAGATAAAATCATGCAGTTTTAAATACATAATATAAATCTATGGCTTCTTAAGCTAGTTCCACACAGAGCAATTTGTAAGATTAAAAAGTAAAAAGTCTGAGTCTAGCAAGATGACTTAAAAGAAATTATCCTGTTTACCTTATGCTTTATGAAATGGCAAAAGTGTTTATTGAAATTAAATCCTCAGTAAAATTATTCATTTTAATTATGTAAGGCTCAATAAAAACCAAAATAATAGAATGCCTCTAAAGCAAAATAAAACAATGATGAAACTTCTTTACAGAATAACAAAGATTAGAAGAAGAACTATCAAAATACCCCTGCTGTTATATTCATTAATATAATCTGGCCAGCTCTTCATAGAGAAGGAAGCACTGGGGTACTCTGAGAGGGTACATTTGCACATGGTTCTCCTCATGAAGAGATATCAAAATTGACCTCTCATACCTCAAAGACTTTGAAGTATTAGTAGAAGGGTAAAAACCTCCCTTACAACCACTGGCTCCCTAGCTGCAGGTCTCTGACCACTATCCACAACACACTCATTCTTGAAAACCTCCTTTTAACAAGAGCATCTGGTGCAACACAGAGGAGATATGAGATTATATTATCAATTTGTCTAGTCCAGGATGCTGGCAAAAATGGCATACCTTGTCCCCTTTGGGTGAAACTTCAGCCCAGAGAAAAGTCTTCAGGACAGTCTAGGCAAAAAAGAACAAAATGATAAGGAGCACTGACATGCAGAAAAGTCTCATCCTGTATCACGGATTGTCCACACACAAAACCATGACAGTCAAGGACAAAGACTAAAAAAGATGATCTTTGGAAAGAAGACACCTGTGTCAGAAAGGCAATACAGAAGTAGAAAAGATCAAGCTTTCCCAAAGAAATGTAAATCAAAAGTAAATAAAAATCTTTCTAACAATACAGAGTTTACAGCAGAAATGCTAATACCAAAATATTCTAAGGCTTATAAATCTTTCAGAACACATACTGGTCTTCTCTTTCCCCTATATTTTTCTCAAAAAATGAGATTCTTACCAATATGAAGTAGTGCATCATGAAAAACAACACTAAATATTGGGCTGCCACTATAAAGTAGCAACATGAGGCAGAGCAATCATAACCATGAGTACTAATAGGGCAGGTCAACTTTCCAGGGCTAAGATATGAAAGCCTTACTTTAAATAAATATTTTTTTTAAGTAGCATCAAAAGCAGACTTGATTAAATTTGTTCACAAAGTTCTTGGAATGATTCTAGCTGGAACACAAATCTCTATTAATTTTGGTCCAGAGGAGAGAACACCAGTAAACCCATCCCAGCTTTTGCAGCATTTTGCTTGTAACGTCTGATCAGAGTTTAGCTTGTAGGATCCAAACACAATTGAGCAACATTTGATTATGATTATTTTATTTGATTTTCTGAAGTATTTGCACAATATTCTTGTTACTTTGAAGATAGCTCACTTCAAGCTGTTCAGCTTTTATTCAACAAAGCCAAACACAATTTCTTTTTATGAAACACTGTAAATATAGAAAGCTGTAAATTAAGTTGCTCTGGAACAGAGAAAGAAATTTTAAGAAATGTTAAGTGATATATCTAGCTTTGAAATCACTCTCCATGGGAAGAAACAGGACTTTCCTTATTTTCTTGCCAAAAATGGGAAGCAAAAAGGCTAATTCAATTTCACACCAGAAAAAAAGAAAATAAGTGTGTGTATATATTATAACACATACCAGTAGGTAGAAGAGATACTTAAGAAAAGGAGAATTGTGCTTATAACCACAAAACTTAGGCGTTAGCGAAGGTGTTGGAAGTACACTCCAAATTTTAAAAGTTATAAAGCAATTACTGTAGTACCTGTTAGAATATATGCTTTAACTACTCCTTTATCTAAAATAATTAATTACAGGCTTGTATTACTATTTACATATCACAGTGGTTTAGGGACTATCATAATAAATGTAAATATTCAGGAAAGCATGTAAACTACACTACTGATATGAATGGATGTATTAATTATAAAAACTGGTTTTGCTTTTAACATTTCTTTCATACACTGAATCATCCAACCAGAAACTGAATTGAAAGGTATTCCTCTATACAGTCTGGCGATTATTGAAACCTTACCACAGGAAAAGGTTTGGGAGCAGATGTTTCAAAACTGGTTTGCTGAGTTTAAAGAGTTTCCTAAATAATGGGTTACCTGAGTTGGAGCACTCCTACACCAGCAGCTCCATCTGATCCCTGCCACGTCACTGCTGATTGCCTCAGAGGTCACCCCTTGGCAGCCTGTATGACTGGCAGCCTTTGCTGCAAGAATACAACCAGCACTGGAACCCGCTCTTCAGGTTCAGCATGTGGGATCAGGGCCAAGGAAAGGCAGCTGGCTTGGAGGAGGGAGGGAGTCCAGAGGCTTTATATAGGCTTAAGAGCACAATAGCATTGGCCAGGCAGCTGTGTCTGAATGGAAGTGCACAAAAAGAAGGCAGGACCTTTGTGGTGGTGTTCTGGCTTTAGGGACTGTCAGGAGAAAGGTGACAAGAATAGGAGAGAGACGTTAGGCTGCCATTTCTCACAGCCTGCATAAAACTGAAACAACCACCTTTACAAATAAAAGTAAAAGAAAACATGGAAGGCCAATATGGTGTTAGGTGACAGTTTATTTGTTCACAACAAATTGTATACCAGTCCTAGATTGAGCTGGTCAAGCAGGTAAGTGAAAGGAAACAGTCCTAGAATCTGCTAATCTTATTTCCACTGAAGAAATTTTTATTCTAAATTTGTCATTACAAGCTATGTAAGTGCAAGAAACTTTTATAGCCAATTAAGAGTCTAAAAAATTCAGGAAGAAATTTTTCCCAGAAACTGAAAGTGGTTTCTGAAAACGCAGTCCTGTGTGCCCTACTGTGCATGATTCCATCATCCACTTAATGTAAAATTTTCTGTGTGTTTACACTGCCTTCCAATTATCACATAGGACTTGATCATTGTGATTTCAATTCTTCTTAGATGCGTTTTTTGGGAACACCAATATAAAACAGCCAGTCATGTTTTTTAAATTAACAGTCTATCTGGAAAGCATATAGGTAGATCTCTATTGAAGCAGTCCTCAGAACAGTATTGGTGATCAATTTAAGCAGCTGTTGAGTGCAAATCAGTGATGACAGCACTACTACCACAGTGTACTACTCTAGCAAAACCTGAGAAGTTTTCTTCTGCTACATTTATGAGTCCTGATAATCAATATATTTACCAAAAAAAAAAAAAAACAACTGACCCTAGGACTAGTTTAGTTGTTAAGAAAGTGGTGCTAATAAATCAAGGTCAGGTGTTTGAGTGCCCCTTATGGGCCATTCTCTTCAGTGCTGGACTTGATGATCTCTGTGAGTCCCATCCAACTTAGAATATTCTGTGAGTGTGATAATCACACCTGAAACCTCCATCTGCCTTACACATCCATATTACAGTGCTTGCTTATTGAAACTAAATTATTCATTACTGGAATTAAAGAATCCAAGGAGCACAAGCAGATGGCTTCTTCCCAATTTGAAAAGAAAAAATACATAAGAAAGACAATGGTGTAGGAACTGGTAGATTTTGTTACCCAGACTTCTGATCACAGCCCATTCTCTACCACCCTTCCCTTTAATTTAAAGAAAATTATCAACAGAAGTTTTATCTTTTTCCAAACTCCTGAAATCCAAATAGCGTGTCTCCTGACTAGGTTTTGTTCATTTTCTGCTAAATCTCTGCCAGAGAACATTGTTTGTTCTTTGTTTGAAATTATCAGCAACTTTAACTAGATCTATCAGCTGCAAGGAAATCTCTCAAGTTTTGAGCAATTTCTCCTCCACAACCCATCTTTTATTAGGCAAAAAAGTTTCTGGGAAAATTCCAAATTCCCTCTTCATCCCTCTGGGATGTTTCTTAAATTTCTGCACCAGGTCCTCAACAAAGAAATGAGCTCTTTCTTTTGGGATCAACAAGAATAAAGTGTTTAGTTTCTTAATTACTGGGCTAGGCTCTCTCCAAAAGTGTCTAAGTTTGGAATTCTTTTTCTGGCTACTTTTTCTAATCAAGAGCCAAGCATTTTCTGCTCCCTGATTGGGAATATAATTATTTTCATTTCTTTTGGGTTTTTACTGTCTTTACTTGCAGCTCAGAAGTGCCTTATGTTCAGGAATACAGAGCTGTAGACAGATATGTAACAACACTACCACAAAAGCTACCTGTACAGGACTCTGATAATTCCCAGTGCTTTTAACATTAGCAGAAAAAAACCCAAAACCAAAAACAAAAACAAAAACAAACAAACAAAAAACAACAACAACAACAACAAACCAAAAAAACCCCCAAAAAAACCAAAGCAGAAGTACAAAAATAAGCTCTGTAAAAGCAAAGGATAATAGAACACTAGAAAAGTAAAAAATTGTTATTTTTATGTTCTAGCATTTATAGTCTTCACCAAGACTTTAAGCATTTAATTTGCAGCCTCCAAACTCCACACCAATCAAGCTCAATTTATTCAAGTGCAAATCCCACAGCAACTTTCAGCATTGCATAAAAGTAATTTCCCATACAGAAGCCGCAAGTGACTAGGATCAGCTTGGAAATTTAAATACAATCTAGTTCATAAAAATCCTTTCTTCACCAATTCAAATCCTTTTTGCTGTTCCTCTGTCAAAAGTCACTCAGTTAGTTGCTACTACAATGGCATTGCCCAGGCATGCAGAGTGTACAAAAGTCTTTTCTCTCAAAATGGTGAATTTCCTCCCCTCTTGAAGAAATTTCTGGATCCTTTTTAACAGTCAGTTCTGGGATTGGAGGTGCAGTAGCAGAGATGACATTACTTTAAACCTGCTTCATCTTCATGCATGTTAAAGGATGAAATCTAAATTGAAAGCACTCATTTGGGTACCTTTAGAATGTTTCTAGTTCCTACCAAATAGCTATACTCTATTCCATATAAAGAGTTGAAATAATTTAAGTACTTGAGAACATTTTCTATTCCCAAAGACTTAGGATATATTATTTCCCCCTCTTTGGAGAATCCAGAGCATTCCACAGTGAGTTTTTCCTCATTTTAATTACAGTCAGAATAATATATTTTTTATATTTTGTTCCCAATGCTTTACATTGTCTGCTACAGGAGAAAGCTATTAGCAATCTTGAGTTATCTTTGGGATCAGAATCAACATGTCCTCCAGTTTTGGTTATACTTTAAAAAAAATTATTCCTGTAAAGGATGTCTAATCAGCTCATTATTTAGTTTCTTTTATCTTTAGGTGATAAAGATAAAAGCAAGATAAAAAGATAAAATCCCACAGGCTGACTTTCTGTCCATAACATTCTATGGCTTGTCCTAATGCTGCTCCAGATCAAATCTCTCAAGTTTTCAATTAGTTACAATTGCTGCTTCCTGCCCTTTTGGCTTGCAAAACATTCTCTAGATCTTTGATTCAGATGAGCTTCACAGCTCTCATTCTGTGATTACCTTTGCAGAATAAGCTACAATGAACCCAGTACCCTTGGTTTGTGTTCTGACAGGCTACATCTTGATCAGCCTTTGTATCCTCAACTGTACATTGCTCAAGAGTACAGTTCTCCATGTAGAGCAAAGATTTTACTTTCACATCAGTGCATTCACTGCCTCAATGCAACTCTATTTCTGTGCACTTGCAATTTTACTTCATTTAACTTGCTTTTACAAAGCTCATGTAGAGATGGCCTTTTTCATATATTGTCCCACCAACTGTAGAGGATCATTTGCCATGATGAATCAGTATTCTGTATGTGTAAGTGCTGCTGAATTCACCACTGATGTGTTCACCATGTCCTTCCTACCTCACTTTGGATTTTCCTTTATTCCTCACACAGCCTGTAAGCAACTGATCTTCCAAAGAAAGGCTCAGCACAAATATTTCACATGTACTCACAGCCTATAAAAGGCTTCAAGATTGTGAAACAGTACCCAAATCATTAGATATTTGGACACCATTGATGAATTTAGAAATAGGCAGGACAAATGAAATACATCTACATGAAAGCAACCACTAGATAAATCTAAAGCTAAACACCTTAGCTAGGCAATTTCACATCATTGCTTTTATTTGATTTAATGAGATCAATATCAGCCAAGAGTGGAAGGGCAGTATGAAATTTAGATTCCTTTCTCTAAAGCAAAATTTTCTGCTAATTTCTATTCTAGTAAGCTTTTATGCTTTAAGTAACCAGATTCTTATTCTAAGACTTCATCAGTGTACTATTTTTATAAAGATCTTGGAGGAAGACATGTCAAGCACTTGGTTTAGGTGAGTTAGAGCCAATTAGAATGTGTTCTTTCAAAGGAAGACATTCTGAGCATCAAAAATGAAAACATTTCTGGAATTTTTAGGAAGTTTTTCTTGAAAAATGAAATGCATTTGAAAACTCAATTTTGTATTAAAAACAAATATGACCAAAACTACTTGATCAATTTTGGCTCAACAGATGGTGACAAGTAATGAATCTATTTCCAAAGACTTTTGAATTACTGCGCTGCTGCCTTGATCATCAAAACTGCAGATATCCACTAACTAATAAATCTAGGCAAAATCTTAAAATACATTAATTTTAAAACGTAATTTAAGTTCTAGTGTGCTTGGTACTGAAAAAAACTTTAACAAAAATAAGTTCCCTTCTGAGTCCTACAGCCTCATAATTTGGATAAGATCCTAAGAATACAATTCCCATTTAATTCAATGGTAAGCACATAACTAAAACCCTGTGCAAGGCATTGAACATTTAGCACAGTATTCACTAAGTAGATCCAGATGATGGGCCAAATCCAGCTCTGATGTAGGTGGGCAAAATGCCATTTAAATCATTTGAGTTGCAACACTAGAGCCGAATTTGACCTTATATTTTTTGAACATGATGCCAAATGACTGCAAAAACAATGTAGTTTTTACTCAAGTGCAAATGAATGCGGTGGTTTCATCCTAGACCCTGGAGGACATGTATTCAGAGCACAAAAGCATCACAGAGTTTGGCACAGCTTGTAACTGCTTTTCCACAAAGATCCAGGACTCGAGTGTTTAGGGCGTTGCAGGTCATGAGCAGAAGAGGCAAAGCGGCATAGCTGCATGGACATGGCTGCACACTGCTTGCCTCTTGCTAACCTCTGGCCAGCGCTCGCTTCCTCATTTTCATCATTCACTTTAATGTTTCAAGAACAACAACATCAATTTGAATAATTCTGAAGTCTCAGAGGATGTGCTTTCCCTGCTGAAAGGCAACTCTGTAACTTTGTACTTTTGCTGATAGAACTACAAGCTGGATTTGTCTTGGTGTGGTTATTCACACCTGGCCTGTGTAATGTTTTACTTCTGAAGATGTGAAGGGTCTTTCCAAAGGAAAATTTATAGAAGACAGTGACAAATGGAACTAGAATTTATCATACGTAAATTTTCTAGCCATTCATATTTTCATATTTTCATAATTAAACTTTAGCTTCCAGAATTAGTAAGAATAAAAGAAGAAGGTCCTTTAGAACTCTATGCATCTTTATTTAGCACAAATAAGTACACAACTGGTAACAATAAAAAAAATCTAGATGGCCCATAAAAAGGCTGCCTGAATCACGAGATCCAGCAACTCCCCTCACCACTTTTTGAGGCTATTGAGTCCACTTAGCTTCAACATCCCCTTACTGCTCATTTTCTTACTTACCTTTTCCATCTTAAGGTAACAAGGAAAAAGATAGATCCTTCCATAGGAAAAGGGGAAAAAGGTACAAAAACATAGTCTGATGAAAAATTCCTCATTTTGAATGTGTGTACATGTAAGAAACTGGTGTCCAACAAGTTGAATATATAACAGAGAAAAAAGCAAGTCTTCTAATTTTTCTGGTATTTCACAAGAACAATTTTTGTTCTGCTCTTTGTTCATCTCATTTGTACTCTTTCAAACTGTACTGTCAACAAAGACACTTTCCTGAAAGAAATCAGAAGGATAATACCCCAGGACCACAGAATAGCCAAAGAAATAGTCTGCAGTAGTACTTGTTCTCTTCTCACATAGAAAATGAGAAGGATAATTTGTTTCTGGCAGCCTTCTCCTTCATGTTCTTAGCAATTTTTATCAACAGTTTAATTTTTCCTTCCAATGTTCTCTGATCTGTTCAAACCAGAGACCATAGCAGTGTTTGTTTTGCAGTTGTATGGACCCCATATCCCCCACCTCTGCAGACCAAAGCCAGCACAAGGCAGGCCCTGCCAGTGTTACCTGAGCAGAAGAAACACTTGGGTCATGTATCCAGACTGTAAAGCAATTATGGCAAACTCAAATGGAGACTGCAAATTTATCGGGAACTCTCTTAAAAGCAAGATAAAAGTCTAAATCCATTAACCTGGTTTTGACAATTTTGATTTACTGCTCTTCAGGCTTTTGATTTGGGATTTTTAAATTTAATTAGGAGTAGATGCCATTCAGTGTTTTCCATTATTTATACATCTTTCAAAGATTCCACTCAATCATCAGAATGTAGTGCTATAGTTATATTTACCTAAACTTGCTCCATCTGGTTACAGTGACACCAGACTTAAATTCTTCAGACAAATTTTTCAACTGCTGCTGAGAAAATATTTTAAATTTCTGTAGGTGGCAGATAAACTTTTTCTTACCCTTTCCCTCCAACCGGTAGAAGGAATATCTCCTACAACCCAAAACCAAGACTTTTCAAATAAAAAGATGGGCAACATAGTTATTTAAAAAGTGTAGTTTACAACCATGGGTTTTTTCCTCTCTCACAGTTTTTTTTCAAATGTGGTATCTGGAAAACTGTAGTAAACTGGCTTGCAATTCCAGTAAGCCCCCCTAGGACAGCAGCTTTCAGTTCCAGGAGAAAATTTTTGCTTAGTGGCTAAAAGACTTCCAAGTTCATGATCCAGAACAGGCCAAGAGCACTTGTAAGTGAAAAACATCATAAATTAACTGAGTAAAACTAAAGTACTGAAATATCTGAAGTTGATTTCAGGGGTATCAAATCAGAACTTTGCTCAGACTTCCAAATCTTGTTTAATTTTCATAGAGAATTTCTGTCCCAAAAACTGAGTCTTTACCAAAATACAACATCCCACAAAGCCCACCACTGAAACTTGAACATGTAATGCACTTTTGCATTACAAGTGCCAGATTTATTTTTTCCCCCGACCATCTTTTTGCTAAATCAGACTTCAAATAGAGAGGTTTTCTGGGAGAAATTAAAAGATGCTCACAAACTACCCCCATCTTAGATTGACTTTGACATTTCACAAGGATGTTAGAGCTAAGTCTAGCCAAATTTGGGTGGAAGGCTTCCAGCCCAGGATTCTGTGGTGAGTAGGGCTGGTGAATATGTCACATTCTTTCTTCCAGCCATACAAACTGATGTCCTAATATGGTGTAGGTGGCGGTATTCTGTGAACAGATTCTTTTCCTAATAAAATAACTCTTCATCACCAAATACCACTGTACTCTGACAAAATTGTGGCATTAACCCGTTTTTCAGCAAATACAGGACATGAGCTACCTTTGTCCCAAATGAGTTCTAACCACTCTGTTTTGGTTCAGTTCATACATCAATCTTCTCGTACTGCTGCTGTTAGAGAGGATATAGGTCTTCGTGTATATTTTGAAGATGCTTCTGCTTTCAAATTATGATCACATTAAAGTTAATGCAATCTTTGAAAACATTCAATAGAGGATTCATTTGGAAAAGCCCCATGGGTCCTTTAGAAGAAAGGCTCCAGATCTGTATGAAGAATTGTTTAATGAGAGAAGATTTAAAATCTTTGCTCTGTCATCAGTCTGTCATCAGATTCATGCTGCCCTACTCCCTAACATGCTGACTTCTTCAAAAATATATGAATGATTCTTTCTTTTCAGGGTACCCTTCACCTTCCCCTTTCCTTGCAGGCATCACTGCTGTACAGGGATCCAAGAACAAGAATTCACTGAGACAGGATGTCTATTTCCTTAGGGGACTGAAAGCCAGGAACTTGGACTATAGTCATATACTTTTACATTTTTTTATCTGTGTACCTCAGTTTCATCTAAAAGAAATTACATATCTTGACATAACTAAACTGTGGAATCCAGCTGTGTCTTATTACCTGTTTCACAAATAAACAGAGTTTTCCTAGGCAAGCAGATCTACTTTCCAAAAAATGTAAAGCAGCAATGAGAGGGAAAAAGATTCCATCCCTTTTCATGGGAAATTTCTTTTAGTGTCTTGGTGTTGCTCTTGCTTAATGTAGTGTAACTTTCAGATGACACTTACATTTCTAGTAACTCATAGCTCCTATATCAGCCCAGAATATGCTGGGGTTGCTAATGTCTTGTATTTATTTCTTGTATTTTATACTTGTTAACTATAGTCCAATATTTTTAAAAATAGCAGCACTAAGGAACTCTAATAAAAGAGAGTCTATTTTACATTTATTTCTTGCCATTCATTCTTACCAGCAATTTGATTACATTCTGAAAAAATATTGGCAATTAGGCATGCAATATGATTATTCTTATTAACCATTACGTTCATAACTACTGCATGTTATTGAAAAAAATCTTCTAGTAACAGACAGCCAGTTTTCATTACATGAAAGCCATGGAAATCTACAGATAATAAAGCTGTATTTTCCCAAGCATTTCACATTCAGCTTATATTAATAGGATATCTGTTTAAGCTGAATTCACATATATTATATTGTCTTCATAGGAAGTATAATACACTGCAAAAGGGAACCATCAGATTTATCATTAACACATTTCATAAAAATGAGGTCTTCATTAAGCACCAAATGAAACAAAGAAACAAAATCAGGAAAGCAGGGGGAAGGGGTGAGATCAGAGTGATTTTGTTTTGTCCTTTTTCAACACCCTCCTGCTTTCTAGGTTGGCTGTTTACTTATATATTCTGTTCCTGCATAAAGGCATTTTGCATTCCTCTTCCCTGGTCCCCCATTCAACCATCTCACATGAAAGATAAGAAGAATGGGACAGGTAGCAAAGGCAGAGCTTGCCCTGGCTTTGATAGCAGAACTATCCATGTCTCCCCTCCATAGGACTGTAGCCAGAGCAACTTTCCCTCCCTTTGGAGGGACAGGTTATGGGCAGCAGGAGGAGCAGCCTCCAGGAGATTCACACTCACACTGCAGTCAGTTTGCAGACATCAAATAGCTCCATGGCATTGTTGGACTAACAGCTATCCCGTTTGTTGTTGTTTGTAGAAAACTTCTGAGTTATGCTGAGTTTACTTAGCTGCAGAAACTTGGTGAACTTGAGTTCACTCTGAGGCCTGTTAACCTGGAAGGAAAAGTCCAGCCTATAGTTTCAGAGCTTCACTGCTTGATGACACTAATAAGATCCAGATCCAAGAGGTAGGGACAGCTGTGATCTTCATACACTCTGCCCTGCAGGGTGAGTATGCTAAATAAAGCATTTCATCTCACAATGTTGCCCCTGCCCACTCAAGTGCCCAGGGTAAGGGGAAAACGGGAGAAATTAGTGCCTTATTTTTGAATTAATAAGAATTTTTAAGCCTCTGCCAAGCAGATAAGACTTAGATGGAATGCTGTAAAGATACTCCAGACTCAACAACTTTTTAAATAGATATGCTCATTATGACCAGAAGATTAGAAGCTATTTACAAGTAACACAACCTAGAGAAGAAAAACATATACATAAGGAGACTGACACAGGAAGAGTTTCTTTGAAAAAGTCAAGATAAAGGAAATGCAAAACACAGCAAAGAAGAAAAGCTGAGGATTAATTAAGCTCCAAACATGCTTCATGAAAATGTGGGTTTTGCATTAAAATAAAAATGAGTACTTAATGAACTAACAGATATTACTACAATTTTTAATAAAATGGCTTGGTATTTGTACAAAATATCAGTATCACAACTGAAAGATATAAAAAAAGTATCTGATGGTAAATAAAGCAATTTCTTCTTTATCTTTTTTTCCTTTGTCTTTTCATAAAATGCTTCCATTTCTAATATGAGCAATTACATTAAGGGCAGTCATCTCCTTAGTGTAAAATATCATTCACACATGATAGGAGTTATATAGGAAGTGAGTGCATGCCACAAGGTCAATAATTTACATTCACTATTCAAAAAACAGAGATGGTCCAATTCTGAAAATAATGCCTTGTGGGTGAGCACCTTTCACTGATGGTACTTCTTTGAGCAGGATCAAGTCCTACTCTGTGCACCTGACATCACACCATCAAGAAAACTCTGCAGATGTTCATCTTAAAACCCAACACTGACACCACAAACTCCATCAAAGAAAACACAAAAGCCCTTTTGAACTGTATTTATTGTTGTCAGGAAATACATACCTTTCATCTCATGTAATGTGATATTTTGGTTTATTAAACCTAATTCGAACAGGTGAAGCAGTAAGAAATAGTTCTGTTCATAGCTTATCTTTTAAATTCAGATGGCATTGCTACAGTTAAAGGGAATATCAGTAGAAGGCACAAAAGATAAAATGAACAGAAGTCATAAGAGACTAAAAGACATACTTGTTACTGCATTAGACCTGTGGCTTCCAGCAAAATATTTATTTGCTTATTAGCTGATAAAAATTATTATCACTAGTCCTCTTTTATCATGAGTTGCTATACTATTTTTTTAGAAAGGATTAGTTATCAAGTTTCAAAATATAATGGAGATTTTTATGAACTATAGAGATTTTGCTGTATAAAACTTGAGTTCAGGAGGAACCATTATCTCTAAATCAGTATATTGCCTATATTGCCTGTGTGATTTTTTTGTCTCCCTTCTACAATTCTCTCATTTCTAAATTCTTTATGGCCTGCAGGATGTTTTAGCAATTATCTGGTTCAGGCACGCTTGGCCTTGACTTTTGTATCAGTTGTGTGCCTGTATCATGCCATACAGGAGGGATCTAATTTAGGTGCTGCATTGTCAGCATTGGTAAAAAAACCAAATTTCTTTCAGAATTAAAGAGTAAAAAAAGCATTTTAACATGCAGAAAGTTCAAATGTTGCAGATGGTTCCTATCAAATGACTGCTATCTGGATATAGCTTTATTGGAAAGCTAAATGTTTATAAAATAATTTGGGCTTGAATTTAAAGGTCATCTAATTAAGCAAATAAGTAACATTAAATTAGTCACAAATGTTCTTAAAATATGGGGTTTGCCATTTACAATTAGCCAGTAGAAAGTTGACTCATACTTCTCACATCTGACAAAGTGTTACTTTTGATTTTTATAGCAATAAGAGGTCTTAAGCTATATCAGGGTACTAATATTTAAATACAAATAGAAAATTGGCATTGAGTTGTATTTGGCATGATCTCCTACTTTTCTTCCAATGGCAAAAATTATTACTGAATTTCTCAGTAATTCTCATAGCAATGTTCTTTGGACAGATCTGGAGGAATTCATCAGCAATTTATATTCTGGAATCCCAAGCACTGTAGAGATGCAAATTATGGCCTAGACGCTATCTGCCAAAAGGTAACATGCTGTGATGTGTTTGTTTGCCATCAGGATACTGCTGTGGTAAATTACAGTAATAACTATAATATTGCAGTTATCCCAAACACCTTTTCAAAGACACCGCTCCTCCTTTGAACATTTAGGTGGTGTTTACTGCAGAGAAACATTAATCTGAATGTATTGAGGGTTTTTGATCCCTGTAATTGAGCACTTTTGTACTAGAGCATTTGTCAAGGAACAGATAAATACGTGGTTTCAGAGGAAGATTTTTAATGAGACAAGGAGAACCCTTTCTTTCTTTAATAGAATGGAACCAGTTGTATCTCATCACAGCACTATCCACTATCCTTCTGTCGTTGACAATGGCTGTTTCAGCTTTATTTAATACCTTTTTGATTTCTGTCTACAGGAAGAATAATTACATATAGTCCTGCACTGAAATGTTTACCCGTTTGCCAAATGATGGGAAATTAATCAACAAACATGTATTAACAAAAGTGTTTCCCCACCTCTAACAAGCCAACAAACAAAGAGAAATTCTTAGCCTGATGCAGCAGCATTTTAGAAAGCCTTAATATCAGGTCCTAGAAGGATTACACACACTGGTTTCAATTGCTGTAGAATTATTTTCACTTCAAAAAAGCTTGTATTTAGAGTACTTTCAGCTTCAGTTTGCAATGCTCAAATCTATGATCTACAATATGTTTTGTTTCAATCTAAACTTTCTTCATTTTAAAGATTGTTTTCTTAGCAGAATAGAGAATTAATGAATTCTCAATTTTACTTGATTCCTCTTCTCCCTTTTGAGCATAGCTGTGCTCCTGAAAAAAAAATTGGCCACAAGGTTGTACAACATATGCCCAAATCTTATTCTATAGCACATGCCAAATAGTAATGCATGGGTTCAAGTTTCTGCTCCAGTGATAGTCTGCAGCATAATTCTCATGGGTAGAAAACCACATTGTGTTGTGTCCTCTTGACACAATGTATAACAATATCCAGCAAGCTTAATACTCTTGAATATATTTCAGCAGCAGAGCCACAATTATTTTTAGACATCTAATTCTTTAAGCCTTTCTGTGTTATTGTAGGGAATTTTGGCCATCCTCTGCACCGCCAAAGCAAGCTTGAATAATTTCTGTCAAGAGTTCAGAACTCACAACAGAGCAGGCTGGGAGATTGCCATTAGCCCCCAAGAGTCTACAGAATTCTGCCCACTTCTGACACACAGAAAGAGGCTGAGGTTTTCAACTTCATACAAGCTTAATAGCCTTAAAATATTTGCAAAGGCTGTAATTCACCTATTTAATAGAAATTTAAATTCATGTGAGAGAGCAAAATATGTCTTCCTTTTAAGGCTGTGTCCTTTTTTCAGGGATTTCAGTCCTTCCCTAATTAAAGGAAATTGCAAAACTCCCGCCCATTTCCCTAGGAGCAGAATCAGATCCTTTCATATCTTTACTAGGGACTACACCCTGCGATGTGTGTTTTAATATGAGAATCATCCATATCCAAATGTATTTTTGCGATGGAATTAAGACAAAAATGAGGCCTGTATCACAGACTCCAGAGCAGAAAGTCAGTACTGTTTGCTCAACCCCTCGCATTTGGCCATCTTATTAAGTCCCAACAGGCTTGTTATAATCCATCTCACAGGCCTCAGGGTGTAGGAGAGATCCAACAGCAACAAGAGCTAGCTGAATAAACAACAAATGTGCAAGTGGAGCAGGGCATCCCACTTGTTTCATTAAAAGCCCTAAGCATACATGTGCCTGACTGTCATGCATGATCACACCCTAAGACATCACAGTACACAAAGCAGCTCTCGCTGCAGTTGCCTCATCTCTTTTCAGATTGCGCTGTCTCTTCTAACCAGCAAAAATAATCAAATCCTCTGCTTGGATACACTTTACAAACACTAAAATCTTGGTGTACAACCTTGTCTTAACACTTCCATTATTAGCTTGAGCTGTGGCTTGGAGGGTGTTGAGGAAGGAGCGGGAGGAAAGAAAAAGCTGTGTGTTAAATATTGTTAAGACTTCCGCTGTTTTATATGTAACATCAGAAAGAGAGAACTTCTGCATAAGGTCATTCTCATGGTTTTCATTATCACATATAGTTAATTAAAAACACTTCTACCCCAGGCAACCAACACACTGCAAAGAGAATATTAAGAGGGTATAAAAGCATCCTACTCACTTGGAAACTAATTAACTTGGTTAAAAATGAAACAGTTTTTTAAAAAGTACTGTAGTGTCAGGAAGGGCTTGTTGATACCTCAGATTTACTATGTGTGGACAGAAATGAAAGCCAGTTTTGCTTCTCTTGAATGTAATGGCAAAGTCCGTCTCCAGGGCAGGCAGATCAGGCCTTTAGCATTAGACTTAAACCTTGAAATCAGTAGAATAGCTGTATGGCGTTGAAAATAGGCTTTAGGTGCCTGGTGCTAGTTTGAGAACAGTTTAGTAATTTAATTCCAAAATAATAGCCCTGAAAATCTTTCTTCAATACCTTCTTAAATTTTGCAGCACCTCTATTCTTATGAATATCTATCTAAAATAAATAGATAATTTACTAAATAACCTATATATGAAATATAATTCATGGCTTCGTTATAAAGACTAAATAGCTTCTTTCTTAAATGCCCTATTGAGACTCACTTAACTTACCACTATCCTGTGGCCAGGTAGAGACTGGAGCCAAGATCCTTCCATTCAGCTGTAGAGTCTACAATATAGATTCCCCATTCTGGCATTGCCATCAGAAATATTTCTATGGTCAAGGGAGATCATGTCACTACAGGTAAAAGAGTTCAGACAAAACTGAACTTCTCTGAGAGTTTGCTCAGAACTATGGAATAGATTCTACTCACTCTTTTGTCAACAAGACACTTATCGCAGTCATTAGGTAAAAGAACTCCAGGTTTGGGGTGATGCTCCCTGTCTCTGTTAGCAAGCATTAATTCTCTGAGCATGTCTGCTGAACACCAGTGGAAGTAGGACCTTCATAAAATGCAGTAGGAAGTCCTTTCATTTGAAAAGTGTGTGGTAAAACTGCTTTCCTTTTAACACTAAGAGATCAGAGAACACATGCATAGTTTTCCGTCTGTGCCAAAATCCCCCAGGTTTTGGCTAGCATGATGATCATTTACAGTTTAAGACCCTCTTAATGAAGATTCTCCACTGAAAAAACAAAACAAAACTAGAAATTTATTGAGCTGGATGAAGACAGCAAGAAGCAACAAGGCTTTTTGCAGCTTGGTGTGCAAATCCCCAGTCTCCTGACCAGATACCAGAAGCAAACAAGTGCATTCTTTATTTCTTTAGAAAACTCACCTTCAGCACAAGCCCACATCCCCACATCTCATGAGGTGGCCATGCTTGAGCGTCCCAGCCACACAGCATTCCACAAGCTTTACAAATTGAGATCCCTTTCTGAAATCCTGACTAAAATACATAAAACAACCAAGCCAAATGGAGGGAACCATCCATGGAATCAATACTAATTCTGGATTATTTTCCAGGCACTCGTTTGATAAGAAGAATACAGTTTCCATAATATGTGGCTAGCCTTTGCCAATTTTAGATCTAACCTTGCTCTCAAAGCCTGCTGCTTATATGCTGTGAAATTCTCAGCAAGTGCTTTGCTATGTTATAGGAGTTTCTGAAGAATGAAGGCCAGAATTTTAAATTCTCCCTTGCTGACACAGATTTAAATATGAACAGCCAACTGAATAAATATTTACTTTTAAAAAAAGCACCCAATCTCACATTACAGGATTATTAGAAGTAGCATTAAAGTTATTTAAACAAGGATCTCTAATAGTACCTAATAAGTTAGAAGGCTAAAATTATTAATGATGCTTATTTCATACTAGGATATTTTAAGTGTTATTCTGTTGCACCCATTAATAATAGATAGAGCACATTACAGTGGTTTTCTTTACTCAGCTTTTTCTCACATGAAACTAACCCACACATACATTATTGATAAATAATGCACACCTCTCCTGTTCACAGCATCTAAATTATGCAGAATTAGGAGCAGCTGACAAACTAATACATATAATTGTTTATCTTAATAGATATCACTTTATTTTTAGCCAGCATACATGGTGAACCTCACTTTTGTGTAAAACACGAAGTTTAATATATAAATGGAGGTTTTGATAAATGTCAGAACATTTGGCTTTCAGATTGACACCTGTCTCTTACTCTTCTTTCAGATAAAATACATTAGAGTTAACTTAAATATACATTCAAAAGGATCACTTGAAATAATGCAGCCTGACAAAAATAAATTTTTTGCAGTATTTTAGAGTAACTTGCAAATATATCAGTACTATGTTGCACTGTAGCTCTCCCATCAACAATAAATAACCATCATACCAATGTTCATTTTGCCTTCCTTTTACAAAGCAATTAGTTTCTATTTTCATCTAGGAACTAAACACATCATTATCAAGCACCATCTCTCAACAATCATGAAATATTTAGCACCTGAGAGCATCACCTAGTGCAGATTTTCAAAGCAATAATCTTAGGTTACATTTGCATTGGGTTTCCAAGAGGAAGTATGAGTTTTCCTAAGCAGACAAACAGGGCCAAATTCACCTCATCAGTTCACTTAATTTACAACTGGGCTATTTTCACGCACCTGAAAATGCTGACATAGGCATTAGGGCTTCCAACCCCAAAAAGGTAGCAGGATCATAAGCCCAACAGAAATGCAGGTACATTGCCAGTGCAGATTACATGAAAAGAAGCAGGTCTCGTTTGTAGAAGGAATAATTTTAGACAGTTGCAATAATAAAAAGTGATGCGAAGAATTGCAAAACTGGGATGCTCTATTAGAGGGCAATCATTCAAATGTGTTGAGTTATATTTGCATCTTCAGCTTTTTCTAGCTCAAAATAATTGCCTGAGAAAAGCCTCACAGAATATTCGTTATTTAATAATACAATTTTACAGAGAAATAAGCAAAATTTGTCATAAAGTTCATTATTTGCTGTATATTCTGACAGTTATGACTGGACAGCTCAGGTGTACAATTCATAGGGCTGATGACGTACATGGTGGGGTCTGAGGCTTTTTTGATCACTGGAGCAATACAAGTACAAGACAAAAGCATAAAACCCTAAAAGCAGGCCATTCTTCAAATACTGAAATCTAAAGCCCATTTTATTATGCTGTCAATGAACTGCCGAGATTCTCCTTTGCTTGTTAACATGATAGCAGACAGATGAGAAGAAATAAAAAGTACTGGCGTGTGAAAGGCAAATCAAAAGGGGAGATTGAAGGGATTTCTCGAGTTACTCAGGTGAGTCTTTAAGCCCCAGCCAGTGACCCAGCCAGTGGTCAGAACGGTGCAGGTTCCATTTGGTTGCTCCGAACACTTAGACACGGTATCCAACTGTCTGCCCAAAAGGCTGAGAATTTGCAGTTTCTTTGTAAGCTTACTGCACAATTAACAAAAGAAGGGAATTTGATACTAACTAAACAGAGAATGAATAGTCAATAACATTGTATAAACTTTTTCAAGTCACAAATCTTTATGCAGCAGGAGGAACTTCGCACGTTACTGGAGTCTTTTACTGCAAAGATTGGGGGTTTTTTGTTCTCTGCGCTCATGTTTTAGTTGTAAAATGTATTTTTATAAAATGGAGCCCTCACCTGTCGGCAGATAATGGCAAAAAATCCCTAACACAAAGAGAAAGATAAATCACAGACTAAACAGAAGTTACAGTAAATTAATAAAATGAAGAGCACTATGGTTAGAAAGATCCTTAAATTCGCCGAACTGCAAAATAATTATTTTATGACTTTCAACATGGGTAGCATAATATTTACGAAAGAAATTATTCCAGAAAAAAAAATTATATTTTTTCACTGCTGGATTTCTAATTCTTAAATTTAAAAAAAGCATTCAAAGTCCCACAGCCAACATTTTTAATAAGAAAATAAAACACGAAACAAGTTCCATGCTATCATAACTCAACAACTACGAAATGAGGTGGCATGTGAAGAAGAAATGCAGCAGACAAAATGCAAACACAAGTATATTTGTAAAACAAGTTTTAATGTAGTTAACTAAAGTTTATAGACCTCAACCTGAATACCCTTACAGTGGAAACATTATTGTTTGCATGATGGTGTATATTTCTCAGAATGCGCTAGCTGTCAAGTTTAAGTAATATTTTACATACCCTTTTCATAACTGCACAATTAGCTTTATGAAACCCAGCTGTTCAAAATAAAGCCTGGACTAGCAGTGCCATCTAGCATCTTTTAAAAAAACCCAACAACAACAAAATCTCTGTGCACTTACAGAATTGGTAGATTAGCATTTATTAAGACTATCAATCTTTGTAATTGATCTATGCATCAAGTTATAACACTCAAGTGAGTAACAAGACATGTTTTGATAATCAGTGTATTACCAAATATAACATCTGTAACATGTACACGTCACAAACCATCTGGACAATAAAAGTGTCAGATAGAATTCTTTAGCCTTTGAAAGAGCTCAACTGAGACTGGGGAGGAGGGGACTGCATTTACTCATTCAGTGTTGGGTTATAATACATGGATGTGTAACATAGTGTGAAAGTGTGATAATATGGTAAAAAGGAACAGTAAGGTTTTCTTTTGGGAACAGAGGCCACATACACAAACTGTACCCATTTCTTAGGGTAGACTACAGACTGCCTGGGGCCCAGGTTAAAGATGTGAAAGAAATATTCCCACTCTGGTACTGCTTTCTGAGTATTATCCATTTTTCTGGTTGAAAGCAATGAAGTGGCAACAAGAAATCTGAGGCAAATCAGAAGAGATTTCAGGATAACTGATTGAGGGATCAGAAGCAAGTGTTTTTTCTTCTTTCCTTGCATTTTCAGGGACTGGTAAGAGAGAGTCAGAGACAGAGCAGAGTAATATCAGGGTCCAAGCTTGACATAATCAGCAGAATTTTTTGGGTTTTGACGCTAGGTCTGTCCATGTGGCACCAGGCCTGATCACAACAGGAGAGCCACACCTGTCTCAAAGGGTGAAAGGATCTTTGTGCAAGAGTTAGTAGGGTCACTGAAAGAGCTTTAAAGTAGATTTGAACAGTGAAAGGGGTAAAATCAGGCTCCCTAGAGTGGCCTGAGGGTGGCACATCAATGTCAGAGGACAGTGTGGTAGGAAGTCTTGCTATTTCAGTGGAGAGAGAGAGGGATGGAAATCTATGAAACAGCCAAAATGCAAGGGTTATTGATCTGTTAGAAACCATGGATCCACCTGAAAATGGTGACATAGGAACTGGGGCTTCTAAATCAAAGAAGCCCAACAGAAGTGCAGCTACACCAGTGCCCACAGCATGGGCAACAGCAGGAGCCATAGAGCAGCAGGAAAACTACCACACAGCTGACACCTTGAAAAGGTGGTGTGAAGATTGGCACAGCTGGGGTGGCGTAATAGATATCTAAATTCAATGAGCAGTGATGGAGGGACAGTGGGGTAGCCCTATATATTAGGAAGTATTTTGATTGTCTAGAGCTTAATGATGGTGACAAGAGGGTTGAGTGTTTATAGGGAAGGATCAGAGGAAGGCCAACAAGGCAGATATCCTGGAGGGAATCTGTTATGGAGCACCCAGCCAGGACAGAGAGAAAGATGAAGTATTCTATAAACCTCTCAGAGGAGTCTCACAATCACTAGCCTTTTTTCCATGAGAGACTTCAACTTATCAGTTGAAGCTGCTAGAAATATAATACAAAGGAGAGGTAACAGTCTAGAAGGTTCCTGAAGCATGTGGAAGAGAAATTCCTGTCATGGTTTAACCCAGTCATGTGGTTTAGACTGGGATATATAACTTTATCAATTATTTGAAAAAAGAGATCAAGTGCACCCTTAGTACATTTTTCAACAACATCCAAGCTGGCTGGGAGTGTTGATCTGCTGGAGGGCACGAAGTCCCTGCAGAGGGATCTGGACAGGCTGGATCAACAGGCTCAGGCCAGTGGTGTGAGGTCCAGCAAGGCCAAGTGCCAGGGGTCACAACAGTGCCGCACTCTGGGGCAGAGTGGCTGGAAAGCTATCCAGTAGACTAGTCAATAGTAGCTCAACATGAGCCAGAGTGTGCCCAGGTGGCCAAAAAGGCTGATGGCATCCTGGCTGGGATAAGTAACATGTGGCTGGCAGAACCAGGACAGTGAATCTAGTATTCAGTTTTGGAAGAAACACACTGAGGTGCTGGAGTGAGTTCAGAGTAGGGCAAAACGACTTGTAGATGTGACATTCAGGGACACAGTTTAGTGGTGGGCTCAGCAATATCAGGCTTATAGTCAGACTAAATGATCCTTAAGTTCTTTTCTAACCTAAACAATTTTAATACTCTATGTTCTAACATTTCTTAAGCAACATAAAATACATAGAATGCTTCAGATGATCCAAAAAAATATTTGCTCATGCCATTTAAAAGAAACATATGCTTTTCGTGGTTTAATTAATTAATTCCTTATTCTGAAATCTGATTGGCTTCTGCTTTGCCCAGGTACATACTGACATGTAACAATATGTGTGAAGCATATTCATTTTCTCCTTTCTATATGGAGTTAAAAGACTTCAGATTCACAAAAGTGTAACAGTAAGCAAAATTTCACCCACTTTCATTGTTTGTTGAACAGAATGAATTGCTTGGCATTGCATAAGACAAAACATGAAAACAAATACTGCCTCTCAGAGCCTACAGTGTAGAGGACAGGCTCTGAAATGACAGGATGTACTGGGAAGCCTTGAAACACATTCATTAATTATTGTCATTGTTAGCAGCAAGCCTTTAGAAAGAACTTGAGTGCAAACAAGGATGGGAACACTGTAGCATATGAAGCTTAGGGAAAGAGAAGTGAGATATTATTGCAAGTTCAAATTAGCTCATTGGCACTATGCTATATAGATAGATAATATAGATAGATTAGATCTAGCTATATATAGATATATAACCACACATTTTAGCCCAAAGAATAATTTCTATATTGCATAAAACAGATTAATTGCATTACAGAAATGATAATGAAATTACAGATCTTTCAGTTAAAGCCTCTAAAGAATCAGTGCACGGTAAAAAGTAATGTCTTGGTCACTTTTAAATAGATTTCACCTGCCACTGTTTTTCCCTATTCCTGTGCATTTTTGTGGTGATGCTCCCCTAGAAGGGTTTTATTGATATAGAACTCTAAATTGAAGATGAAACTTGCAATACCATTCTGCTCATGAAGGAAAATTCTCTCCCCACCCCAAAAAAGTTTTGTTGGGATACAAATAAAAAGTACAATGCAAAGATTTAAACAAATATCTTCAGAAAAAAAACAACCCCATCAAGTACAGACGCCCAGTAAGTGAATTCAGACAACCAGTGAGACCAGTCCATGAGACACCACCAGCAAAGTGTCTTTCTGAAGAAAAACATACAACAAAACCCCAATAACAACAGCTTAATATACATTCTGACTCACATTTCAGAAATAAAATTGTGCCAATATAACAGTTCAGCAGCCACTATAACACACACTCCAAATATCTCAAAAGTTCTTTTAGAAGGCCTAGTAGAAATTCTGTGACTACATACATATATTAGGATATTAATTAAATTTATTTCCTTTCAAAGGACAAGTATCTCTTTCAGCCACATGATACTATTATCTACTTATTACAGCTGGTATTATGTAAGGTTTTGTGAGCTTCAGCTACAGGTCAGCATTCTGCTGAGTAAAGACTCAGCCAATAAATACATATGTGTGATATTCTCATTTACTGTGTTAGCACTTGGACTGTTTGTTTTCCAAAACACCTATTTTTTTTTTATTCCCAAAGAGAAATCTTCCCTGTACGAAAAGTTATGTTTAAATTGTAATGTATTTTCAAAAAGACCGGCATACCATGTGGAGAAGTAAAGCAACAGACTGCCAACACTATAGTCTGAAAGGATGTTTTTACCTCTGTAAAGAAAAAAAAATTACAATGGTGGCAGCAGTATATTCACCCTAACCTTGAACCATTTTTGCCATTTTCTAAGAAACTTTTATTTTCTCTTCTTATTTTATTTCTGTTACAGCATACTGGCGTGACTGAGAATTCATACCCACTGTGTAAGTCTGTTTCCAGACCTAGGGAGGCAAGGTCCCTTCTGCACACTAGAGTAGCTATTTATGCACCTCACATCAGTTCATCCACATCATAAGCCTGCAGAGCTCAGGGCCCGATACGCGTGTGCTCCCATCTGTCAAGCATCATCCCTTTAATGATTAAATACTAAGAATGCTTACAAAGGAAACAACAAGCAGAGATTGGAAGAGGTGGGGGAGGGGGCCATGATACATTCAAACTAGACTCTCACACACAGCACTGGCCCACTGGCGCAAAACTGATTAGCTGCCTAAGGCCACTGAGAGCGCAGGCACAGGATGTTTTCCTAAAGGGAGGAGGGGCGAGCTTGACCTTTTAATTTATAAAGGGAAACCACACACCCAGGTGTTGCAGCTCTGCTCACAAAGAACAATTAGGACATAATCTGGGCTGTTTATTTTGTTGGGTTCAGAGGTCCATGCTGAAAGATCAAAAAGGTCTTACAGTCATTCAGTAATCTCCATGCATGTGATGTTTTTCAACAGCCTTTTGTGTTGGTACTATTTAGTTATTTGTTTGTTTGGAAAGAAAAAACAGTCTCTAAGTAGGAAATCCCACTTGAGCTACAACAAGGCAAATTGCCCTACTCATGTTAGAGCTGGATTTTAAAGGAAAAGGACAGCTTCCTCAGAAGGGGAAGTGGAGGGGCAGGCACTGATCTCTTCTCCCTGATTATCAGTGATGGGACCCGCAGTAATGGTGTGAATTGTGTGTCAGGTGAGGTTTAGGGTGGATGTCTGGAAAAGGTTCCTCACCCAGAGGGTGGTTGGGCACTGGAACAGACTCCCCAGGGAAGTGGACACAGAACCAGCTTGACAGAGTTCAAGAATTTTTTGGACTACACTCTCAGACACATGGTGGGATTCTGTGCAGGAACAGGCTTTGGGCTCAGTGATCCCAATGGGTGCCTTCCAAGTCTGTGTATTCTAAGAGTTTCTATGACAGTATATGATAAAAGAAAGCATATAAGCACCACTTACAGCACGTATTTTAAAGGGCTCTTCTGGGCAACAATGACATCAATGTCACAGCCAAAGTTGCACAATTACCTCAGCAACTTTCTTATAAGTAAAGTGTCAAACTTGCATGACTCTTCTGACCCCAACTGTGCCAGCAAGGCAAAGAAATTTGGGCAGTGTTAAAAAAAAATAAAAAAAATTCTCAGGCTGTCAGCACAAAACAAATAGTAGAAATATAGAAAATACTGTGGCATACCCAACCTCTGCTATGTTAAATCTTTTCAAAGATTTATAGGCACTGTTCTAAAATGACAGCCTATCAGCAGGGTCTCAGGTTTCTTTATAACAGTCCTGCATCAAAGATGTTCACAGTAGACTCTTCAGCCACAGTATTGGTTTGGGGTAAATCTGACTGTAACAGCTTGTGTTACCAGTTTGGTTTCTTTATAAATGGATGTGTAATAGAGTATTTTAAAGATAATTTCTTCTGTCAACCACCCAGGAAATCAAAGTCCTTCACCAGGGAAAAACCTGTCATTAATTATAGTCGTATATGTTGTTGCATATGTCACTTATTATAGTTGTATATATATATATATATATATATACACACACACACAAAACTTTTAGCATAATGTAATGTGGTGGGCAGTCTTCTAGAATGACAGAGATTCTTTCCTCTATTGAAGTGCTGGGTAGTTGATCAGTCATCAACTACCCACAAGAGAGTGGGAGGGTAAAAACAGACGTTCTTCACAACAAATTCCCTTCCAAACCTTTCCGATTGCCCGGCACTGCCTCTTCTGTGGGTGCTGTTCTTGCAGCTACAGGGGACTTTGGCTGACTGGATGGCAGGCAAGCCATACACTGGAAACTCTGAAATCTTGAGACATGCACAGAAAGATGTCAAAGCTCACCATCAGAGTTTCTTTACTGCTACAAATAACAGGTTGGGACACCAAAATCTGGTCACTACTCTTGCAAAGGCTTGCAGGGAACCTCAAGTTAACACAGTTAGCCTGATTCAGAAAACACAGATAATAATGGAGACCTTTTTCCAGCTGATGTAACAGGCTGTAGGTTCAGGAATTGTAAACAGTCTTTTGTGTGGGTACCATCTCTTCCAGTGTGTGAATTTAAATTAAGAAGTTTATGATGGCAGAACTTTCCTGGGACACGTTGGTATACAGCATCCAAAAGCATTAGGAAGGAAGTAATACAAAGTAATACAAGGTGCATTTTTTTCTTGAAATACTTGGTTTATTTCTAATGTTTGCTGACATTTAAACTTTCAGCAAGAAACTTTTAAAAAAGACAAACTGGCTGTTCAGTCTTGTCTTCACTATTTCGAAACTTTCTCTCTAGAGTTTTCATAGGAAGAAAATAGAATCCAAGTCTAACATCTCAAGCTACCAAAGGTCTATTTGTCTATTTTCTTCTTTCTTTCTTTCTTTCTTTCTTTCTTTCTTTCTTTCTTTCTTTCTTTCTTTCTTTCTTTCTTTCTTTCATTCTTTCTTTCTTTCTTTCTTTCTTTCTTTCTTCCTTCCTTCCTTCCTTCCGACACTTCCTTCCGACACTTCCTTCCGACACTTCCTTCCGACACTTCCTTCCGACACTTCCTTCCTTCCTTCCGACACTTCCTTCCTTCCGACACTTCCTTCCTTCCTTCCGACACTTCCTTCCGACACTTCCTTCCGACACTTCCTTCCGACACTTCCTTCCTTCCGACACTTCCTTCCTTCCTTCCGACACTTCCTTCCGACACTTCCTTCCGACACTTCCTTCCGACACTTCCTTCCTTCCTTCCGACACTTCCTTCCTTCCTTCCAACACTTCCTTCCTTCCGACACTTCCTTCCTTCCTTCCGACACTTCCTTCCTTCCTTCCTTCCTTCCTTCCTTCCTTCCTTCCTTCCTTCCGACACTTCCTTCCGACACTTCCTTCCGACACTTCCTTCCGACACTTCCTTCCTTCCTTCCGACACTTCCTTCCTTCCTTCCGACACTTCCTTCCTTCCGACACTTCCTTCCTTCCTTCCTTCCTTCCTTCCGACACTTCCTTCCTTCCTTCCTTCCTTCCGACACTTCCTTCCGACACTTCCTTCCGACACTTCCTTCCGACACTTCCTTCCTTCCTTCCTTCCTTCCGACACTTCCTTCCGACACTTCCTTCCTTCCTTCCTTCCTTCCTTCCTTCCTTCCTTCCTTCCTTCCGACACTTCCTTCCGACACTTCCTTCCGACACTTCCTTCCTTCCTTCCTTCCTTCCTTCCTTCCTTCCTTCCTTCCTTCCTTCCTTCCTTCCTTCCTTCCTTCCTTCCTTCCTTCCTTCCTTCCTTCCTTCCGACACTTCCTTCCGACACTTCCTTCCGACACTTCCTTCCGACACTTCCTTCCGACACTTCCTTCCGACACTTCCTTCTTCTCTTCTCTTCTCTTCTCTTCTCTTCTCTTCTCTTCTCTTCTCTTCTCTTCTCTTCTCTTCTCTTCTCTTCTCTTCTCTTCTCTTCTCTTCCCTTTTCTTCTCTTCTCTTCTCTTCCCACTAAATTGGAGAAGTAAGTTTTCCCAAAGGTAATGGCATACAGAAAAATTCAGCATTTTAAGATCTGATTGTCTGCAACATTTTAACTAACAAAAAAAAGTGATGTAGAGATGTGAGACTTCTCTTTATCTGACATTAGTATTTTCTACAGGTTTGATACTCTAAAACAAAAATTACAATAGAATCAGTTCTGGTGTCTTTACCTTCACTGAAGAAAATCTGCAGCATTCTGTAGGATTAAAACTAATCTTTCTTTCCTCAGAGTTAAAAACCCATTTTCCAGGACACAAAGAGCAAAGAGAGATAAGATTGGTTTTGAATGCATCTGTTGGTTATGAACACAAGTTCAGCTAAGTTTTTGTTCTTTTTAACTGGAGAAGATTAAAATGTCAAAAATACAGCAGAAAATAAAATTTAAAAGTTTCTACATTTCATCTGAAAATAAATTTTCTGCATATAGATACCAATTTCTTCAATTCTGATTACCTGGAAAAATTTCCTTTGTATAAATGTTCAATTTTGGGGGGTAAGGCTGTTGCACAGACTCATAAATTTCTAGTCCAGAGGACAGTGGATGTCACACTCAAAGCATGTTCCTCCTTATACTGTTGACTCCACTGTTGGAGGCTTTTGCAAAACTCCTTTTAACCACAAGTTATTAGATACAGGGATTATGTGGAAGATACACACAGGAAAGAGAAACTTTCCACAATTTTAACTTATGTTAAAATACAAGATTGACCTGATAGACATGAAAGATGCTCCTGGCTCTAGTATTTATGAAAAAAAATGAAGCTTTATCAATAAGGGATGTAAATTTGTTGCCATGTTTTAAAGAAAGCCTACCATGTACAAAGCTACAGAGCTACAAGGCTGGCAGTAATTTAAAAAGAAGGACGTATTTGAGAAATAGAGAAGCAAAATTGGTGGTTTATTTCTTAAATTTTTAAATTACATCAGTTAAACAAAAAAGCAAATTAATAAATACACAGATGAGCAAGATTGTATTTTGTCAGATATTTTACAATTCCAAGTGTACACTATATGAGAAGAAAGAATGTGCTGTACAGATGAAGTAGCAGACTAAGATTCTGGAGGTTTTACTCTTGTTTCTGTTACTGACCTTCCGAGTTCCCTCAGCAAGCACAGCTTGCAATTCAATTTCATAAATTTAATAGACTTCCTCTGAGAAAAATCACATTTAGTGATGTCTTTGTAATCTGTCATAAATTGCAATTTTTGTATATTTTAATGTGATCTTACCCTTTGTAAAGACAAAATATAATTAGAGCAAGTGGGACACAATTTATCCCCACCATGCTACCCTTGGGCAAATAATGTTAAACCAGGGTTATTTGCCAGAATATTAATACCAGAATTCAAAATAGGATTTAAGGCAGACTTACATGTCTAATCAGTTGAAAGCTTTGCTCAAAATTTGTTTAATGCTCCTAGGAGCATCAGGCTTTAACAAAGGTGCATTGGCACCTACAGGTCAACTTCTACCATGTTAAAATGTACCTGAGCACCTAAAACTGGACAAACCAAGGAACTCAGCACACGAGTACATACATGTCATACATACATATATGTCATGGTGTCAGCAGATGCCCTGCTGGAGCTCAGAAATTAAATGTCCTTATTTCCATGAGGGATTCAATCCATTGAGTGTCAACAATCAAACAAATTGATTGAAAATTAAGACAGACTTGATTATCAATGCCTGTTTGAACTGGCATTGATTCATTTTTCAGACAGTCAGACAGTCATAAAGTGCCTAAACATACCATGAGCAATAACTGGGATCCAGATCTTCTAGAAGAGAAGTTTGGTATTAGGCCACAGCTGGTGTTTTTCTGGACACAGGCACACAAAGCAGGAAAATTACATTAGAATTGATTAAGAAGATAAAGAGATTTCACCTAATGTAGCTTAAACCCTTTTTTTTTTGTACTGTAGATAAGACGGAAATCTGCTTTAGGAAGAATTTGAAACAAGAGGTCTTATCACATTAGGAAGAACTGTGGGTGAAAAGCGATCACTACTTCTGCTTTCAGATCTGTTTCAAATTATCAGTTCCTACTTCATTTGAGCAAAGATTTACCTGAAATGCTTATAAATTTGAATGAGAAGAAGGGATCTTGCCCCTCTACAGAAGCAGCACCTCAGCTGGTCTTTAGGTAGCTAGGTAGAAGTCATTCTCCTACCTATACAGACAACAAATTAGATGCATCAAGCTGCAGCTTCTTCTAGGGGAGCTGAGCATCATACTTCAGGACTGTGATGATGAACATCACAAGTGCTGAAACCCTTCATTGTGAACAGATTCTGTGTTGCACAGAAACAGAGCTCACTCTTGACATTAAGATGCCTCCAGATACCCAGTAATTATTGGCAGTTTCTTGCAGTGTTCAGCTCAGGTTCCACCATGGTAGTTCATACATTTTCTCATAAAAATGAATGTTTAGGTACCTTACATTTACCAGTAAGAAATGACATTCTGACAGTCAAGTTATAACCCACAACAAATCTGAGTCAAACACTGTATATGTTGAGTTCAGGTCCTTAGTATCTTAAACTCCTTTCACATTTATTACAGCTAATTCCTAGAAAGTTGCAAAAAGCAACTGGTAAGAGGGGTTAGGAGTGGGGGTGTGTGTATGCACAAACATTTCTGAAGAGCTTGATTTGGTACAAATTACAGCTTCCTGAGTTTTTATTACTACATTATTTGTTTAAATGCTGGATATCTGACGATCCAATTCTTGGTACAATTCCCTGTTTCTTGTATCCATTATCTTTATAGAAAATAGCACACAATCTGGCTCAATACCATGAGCACAGTAAATTTTTGACACAATTCAAAACAGCAGAGGTTCTATGAGTAAACAGGCTTCAGGAGCTGGTCTTGGACAACTGACAGGCCATGGATTGGTAACATAGCCTTAAGTAAGAGTGGCAAATAAACAGCATCATGACAGAAGAAGCCTGCTCTGAGTAAGATACCATCTTATGACTAACTCTCCCCTTTCTATGAAGGCTGATAATATCACCAGCAAAAGATTCCTCCCCTAGCTCAGTACTAGAGGAGAAAAAGGAACTCATTGCCTGTTATTATCTGGTATCACCATCCCCAGCTAAATACCTTGGTGCCTCACACACAGCTCCTTCCTACCTGTGCTGTCATAGCAGACCTAAGCCCAAGACAGCAGAAGGGTCTGGTGAGGTCCTCTTTTTCTCAGCTCTAAAGATGCATTCTTCAGACTAATTGGTTACAAATGTTCACTTAACAAGCAAAGTTATTCACATGATGCAGTAATGCAATAGTGAGTCTTGAAGACTTTAAATGTTGTTGACTTGTCTTTCTAAATCAAAATCAGACAGAAATTATTATGGAAAAAAAATTAAAGAAAATGTCATTTTTAATCTAGGGGAAACTAATATCCCAGAATTTAATGGATTGTTAGCATTCTTTTTTTGTGTGTGTGTGTTTGTTTTTTTTTTTTTACCAAAGAACAAACCCTTAATTCACTAGGAAAAAAACACCAAGAATTAGAAATGAAAGTAGGAGTCTTTTCTTGTTATAGTATTGATCCTTTTCAGTAAGATGTGATCAAACACTCGTACTGTCTCACAGGTATTTAGTGCACTGTGTAGAACAAAATGCTAAATCAAATTCTTAGTGGATGTGGACACAGGACAATTACAAACATTGGCAAAAATTTCAGTCCAATGGAAAAGAAATCAGCATACAATGAATGAGCAATAATTGCTGTCTTCCTTAGTTAAAGCTGGGAATTTCCAGGGAATTTCTAGAATTGCCACACAGTGATGCATCCTCTGCAGCTTGGTCAGTGCAGGAAAACCACACAGAATCTGTTGAAGTCATCCACCCAGAATCAACTGAAATTTGAGTCCTGTTTATTCTCCAAGTTTAGCAGAATTAGAGTTTTAGAGAGAATTCTTATAAAAAGAAATGGAAAATAAATTACTGTGAAATGATCAGAAAGCTTGTTTTGCTCTTGCTTGGGCTGTAGTTTTGCAGAAGCCGTCACTTAGTAATGCAAGTATTTTGTTAAGCTTTTAAAAATACTCTGAGTCTTACATTTTGGATAAATTTTACTATTTTAAGTTTTTATCATCTCAATCCTGATACTATTCTATAAAAAGAATTCAACATCTGATATACTTTTTACAGGTGAAAGTATGACTAGGAAATGGTGAATAAATCTGCCCTAAGAGAACTTAACTGCACCTGCAGCTTTGAACATAGGTGCTGTCATGTTGAAATTTATTGGTATATGCAGCTGCTTAAGCAAAGGCATAAGAACCACAAAGAATTACAAAATTAGTAAGGCTGGAAGGGACCACAGTGAATCATCTGGTCCAACCTGCACCTAGAACATGTTACTCGCAATTTTGTCCAGAGGGTCTTGAAAATCTCCACTGATGGAGGCTACAGAACCTCTCCAGGCAACCTATTCCAGTGTGTGGTCACCGGCACAGTAAAGATTTTCTTCTTCATGTTAAGGTGGAACTTCCTGTACATCAGTTCCTGACTGTTGTCCCCTGTGTCCTCAGACTCCACCAAGCAGAGCCTGGTCCCTCTTCTGACCCACTCCCCTGCAGACACTGATAGACATTGGTGAGGTCCCTTCTCAGCTGCCTCAAGGCTTAACAGGAGAGGCTTAACCTCCCTGAGAGAGAGAGGTGTTCCAGACTCTTAATTGTCTTTGCAGGCCTCCCCTGGACTTACTCTCAGAGTTCCATGTCTCTCTAGTCCTGAGCAACCCGGAGCTGGACACAACAGTCCTGGCACGGCCTCACAAGGGTTGAGCAGAGGAGCAGGATCACCATTTTTGAGCTGCTGGCACTGTTTCTCCTAATTCAGCCCAGGATACCATTGGCCTTCTTGGCCACAAGGGCACACTGCTGGCTCAGGCACCACTTGTTGTCCACCAGGACCCCCAAGCCCTTCTCTGAGCACCTTTGCAGCAGGTCAGCCCCTAGTCTGTACTGAGGCATAGGGTGCAGCACCTGCATTTGCTGTTATTGAACTTCAGACAGTTCTCTGCCCGTCTCCAGCTTGTTAATGTCCCTCTGAAGGGCTGTACAGCTCTCCAGGGCAGCAGCCACTCCTCCCAGCTTTGTATTGTCTAAGAATTTTTCTAGAAGGCTGGCAAAGGGCTCAAAGTGCTGTAGAGCTCCCAGTTTTGCCTGAAGATTTCTAACAGTTTAGAGGAACTTATTTATGGACAGTGTTTTCTATGTCATGATTTCACGAGTTGACTTGTATTTATTTCTCTGACATCAGGCTCAGTAGCGACCTCTTCATAGATACAACTTGTATATTTACTTCTCTGTGGAGGATAATACATTTTATACATTAGATGATGTTGGTTGGTTTGCTTTCATCAGAAGTCCAGTCTGGATGTGGTCATTTTTGGTGGCAGGCCACTCCCTGCTCCCAGTTCTATTCCAGTTCAGAAATGACATCTGTATGTGTGACTCATCAATCAAAATGCTGGGAGTCAACATCCTAGCCTCCATTTCTATGCCAACGTTTAATGTCAGTAATAGGATAGGCTGTTTTAAGGGTCCACAGTAGTTTCTGAACAAATTTTCAAGGATAAGTTTTTATTTTGGAGGATGTATGGCTACTCCCTAGCTCCTATCTGATGATACTAAACAATTGCAAGACATTTTTTCTGAAGGCCACCAGGGAATAACTTGTCCACTGCAGCTGTGGACAAGCTAACTGTCTTAGACTTCTGGAGGAACACAATTTCTGCAAACCATAGAGAAACTAAGAGATTTAGTTCCCTCTTCTCCCTCTCCTCAGAAACCTGACTTCTGGTGGTTTATCTGATTACATGAGTTCTTGACAAATATATATGTATGATCACAGAAATATTGTTTAGTAATCAAATTGTATGGTTTGAATCAATACATTGTCTGTAAATACTATTATAAATTCTTTTAATTGCCATTCAGTTATGATGAATCTAGCTAGCACTCTCTCATGCCCAGAGCTTTTTGTAGGAAACATTAACCTGCCACTTTACTAGGTAACGAACTAACTAACTAACTAACTAACTAATAGAATTGTTAATTAGTTGAAGTGTTTTCTGCCTTTTGATGTATATCTGACAAAAGCACCAACAAGCAAAGCTGACCTGGGCAAGTCTGAAACAAGGGTCACCACTGTTTTGTTAAACTGTCTGTACAACAGACTCACAGAAGTTCAGAAGGCATCAAACACACTGGTCTTAGATGCCTCAGAAGCTAAGCAAATATATTTACCCATATTCAATCTGCAGATTTCATAGGTCAGCCTACCTATTCAGCACTTCCATATGCTCTCCTCTGCTCAGGCAGTATTTTGAAGGTATGTAGCTCCTCTTGCAGTCAACACAAGCTCCTCTTGCCACAACTAAATAACGTGCCCTTTCCTGTTTATATCATTTAGATAGATATAAATGGCTCCAAGATGACATTCTCTGCACAGTAATCACATGAATAGAAGAACTTGATGATTCAGAGCTGGAAGGAATATCAGAGGCAAGGCAGCATCACAAGCAAGGTCAATGAGAAAGAATGCATATAAACCCTCCTTCCTTGGCCTCCTCTATGCTCTGGGTGCATGAAGTTCTTGTACACTTTTGAAAGCTACTCAGAATGATCTTTTACCATATATGCAAGCTTCTGTTGCTTGTTATGATCATTAATGTCTCTTGGTATCACAAATCCCAGTCTGCTTTAGGGAGTATGTATGACTGAGCTGCACCAAAAACAAACAAACAAACCAACCTGAAGAAAAGCCAAAAAACCTCCTCCCAAAACCCAGAAACTAAACCAAACCAAACTAAACCACCAAAACCAAAACCAAACTAACCAAAAAAGACCAACATCAACAGACAATAAAACCCAAACTAACAACCAAAAATTAACCAGAAAACAAGACCTGCAGCAGTATTGCTCATATTTAGAAATATCCAGGGAAGGTATTTTAGCAATTATTGGCATACAAAAAAAAAGAAAAACCCCAAACAAACAAACAAACAAAAACAAATTGTGTAATTTTCAAGGTTTCTTGCTTTGAACTACATATAGGGTGCACGAAATGCAACATTAATTTTACCAAATCTGGCATTTAGGAGCTAATCATTATCATCAGTAACTGGCAACATGGTTCGGTTCTGTGTGGCCAGTTGTTAGCCATATGCCATAAAGAAAAATAATCTCCTTAAGCCTTGCAGAATGGATGACTGCTCTTCAGAGGCCTGCTTAAATCTTTAACATGCTGCAAACATTTTAAATAATGCTGGAAAGAAGATACTGTATTGTTATCCTTTTTCTCTGTGTTTGATCTTAATAAAAAGTTAAACAATCTGCTAATAAATATAGAACTAATTAAGCTGCATTTTCAAAACCATAATCTGCAGCTGGAGAGTACCATATAACAGATGAAAATAATCTTTTAGAAGATCACATCTCAGCAATAAGCTGACTTTGGGGGACTCATCCTTTGATACAGAAACTAGAAAACAGCAGAGTCTGGCTATTTTTTGAAACTCAGGCCTAAACAATAAGAGTCTATCTAGCTGCACAATTATATCTGAGTCATCGTGTTGTTACATATAGCATTAAGTGTATGAGTATGTTCTGAGCTGCAAAGCATTTAGGGAAAAAATCCTCTGCGTTCAAGCTGCCTCCACTTTTGGTTCTTGCCTTCATAGCATCTTCGGAGACATGTCTGCCATATAAAAGTGCAAAGGCACAGTCTTCAGAGGGGTGGTGTCCAGCCCTGCACGGCAATTATGTGGAAATACAGGTGGAATGTCCCCTACATTTCCCACTCTGCTGCACATCCCCTGGGTGATGCCACACTGGAGAAGACTGACACCTGCCCAGCCTGGCTTAGCAGCAGCTCCAGTCCTGCCTGTGTAGCAGGAGACATGGGGAGCTGTCCCTTCCTTCCCGGCCATGCCTCAGGCTCCTCTGCCAGCCGAGGGCTCACTTCCATCGCCCTTCCTCACGCTGAGAGGTGCTTACTCACAGAAGTTATCCCAGTGACTGCTACAAATTAGCTGACAAAGAAGAGGCAATGTGTGAGCTCCCCCTGCAATGTGTGAGCTATTAACCAGCTCAGAGGGAGCCCAGCTGGCTACCCTGGTCGCCTGTGGTGAGGCAAGTGTGTTCAGCTGTTGGGCTGATGTTCCTAGCTGTCAGCTCTGTTTCAAATAGCTCCACGAGCAAAGCCTGGAAGTGACTTATTCACTCCCTTTCAGTAGCACTCAAGAAGGATGGTGCTGTGGAGTTTTAGTATGGCTTTGCTGCCTTTCTGAAATGGATTGTGATCGAATACAGGTAGAGTACAGGATAGTTAGCACCTTTTAGGGTACACACCCCTGTGTGTGAAAAAGCACTTATAATTTTTTATCTGTTACATTCCCCCCCCTCCCCCCGCCCCCCGCGAAAAAACCCAAAAAACATTAAAAAAATTTTTAAAAAAATAAAAAAACAAACCACAACCAACTTTTTCTAGTAAACAGAAACCATTCAGAAACCCAAAGATGACATTTGGGCACCATATTATCTGTTTTCTGCATCTTGAGAAAAAGCTGTAGAAATAGATAAAACAGCAGCGGCGGAAGGGGAGGAGGGGAATAATTACTGTTGCCATTACACATTACATAGAATACTCACAGGTGTATATGCTCATATGGAATGTATGTCAGAATGCCCAAAATATTTCTTCAAAGCTTTAGTAGGATTCCCCATGGAAAATACAGGCTTAGATGACACTAAGTGGGAGGAGAAAATAATCTGCAAAGGCCTAATGGATCTCTTGCCTCTTCTTGGCTTCTTCTGGCTGGTTTGTTCTGAATTGCTCATATTTATAGGAGAATCTAAGTGGTCCTCATTTACGGTAGTATGAAAAAAGAAAAACAAATCCTCTAAGACTGAAGTACCTCCTTGAAAATACTGCCTTTTTGATTATATTTGTGCCACAGAGTAAGCAAAACTGGCTGCCAGCAGACCATTACTAAACATGGTCATTGTCCAACCCACACACATAGCTACTTATGGCACTACAACTCAGTGTCTGTGGGTCTGTAATTTCCTCTTGCTGACCTTCACAGAATGCATTTTTTACTTATTTCTTATTCTTCTCTTAATAGTTGTATTTACCAAACAAAAGTTATCCAGATATTTCAAAATGTCATACATCTCTTTGTAAATTTTTTTGTCAGGCACAATGTAACCATGAATGTATTTTGAGGGAATAACTACAATTAGCATCTTAGAGAGAATAAACCACTTTGTTAATAGTTTGCTTGAAGTGCAGCATTCAGACAGTTTTGCCAACGCATCCATGACAGAGTCACCACTAATAGTAATTAATACTATTAATCTAAGTAATGCAACAAAATCCTCCTGGACCCACAATTTATATGTCTATTCACAAGATGACGACCTGTGCATTTCTAAGGGCTTTTACCTTCTGTTTGTGTTTCTCAAAAGAAAGACATGGGACAGGGTATATTCCAGTTAATCATTACCTATCACCTGTGGCAGTGCTAGCCCAGCCAATGCTTTGCTCTTCCACCAGATGTCAGAGAGTGAGTGGCATATCACTCATCTCTGGAGGACTCAGCCTGCCTCAAGGGCACTTGGCCATTCTCGCCACTGACTCTAGGCTGGTGGAACCAGCTCTGGCTGGTTATCTCAGCTACATTTTGGTTATCTCAGACACATTTTCTGTGTCTCTGTTATGTCTGATCTAGAAACACAAGTGGTTTTGAAATAAAAATGAAATGGTAAAACATGTATTTTATTAACCTTTGCTAAACTCTGCTTGAGTTCTTCTCCATTTTTGGATACTTGGTTGGAAAGGAGTTTACACAGAGGAGCAAGGAGTATGCTGTCACTACCAAGTCCCATTACAGGCAGCTAAAATAGTGTTCTGGATTTATGTCTTTTATTCCAGCTACAAAAACACTGATGAGTTACACCACCTGCAGGCTTGATCTTTGACAACTTAAGAGTTTATATACTTAATTCTTATACATAATATTGGAATAATATTAGTATTCTGACACTTTTTCAATGTCACAGAGGTAAATGAAATGGTAACAAATAGAGATTAAATTGTGATTTTGCAGATTTTTCAGAAGAAAAAAACCTGAAACATTATTTTTTCTCAAGCTTTAAGACATATTTTATTAGATAAAATTCAATGTCATTCAGTTCCTGTTGTTAGGGGACATGAACTACACTCTGTAAATATTTCAGCAAGCAGCACTGTGTCTCAAATCAAACAACCTGTCTCATTGATGGCTGCTGCTACGTGCCACTGCCTTTTCTTTGTAATTCAGAGATACAGTGCCACAGGCTGGGACAGAGTGGAAAGTGTCCCAGCAGAAAACAACTTGGGTATGCTGGTTACAGCAGCTGAACATGAGGCAGGCTGTGCCCAGGGGGCCAAGAAGGCCAATGGCATCCTGGCCTGGATCAGCAATGCTGTGGCCAGCAGGGCCAGGGCAGGGATTGTCCCCCTGTGCTGGGCCCTGCTGAGGCCACACCTCCAGTGCTGTGTCCAGGGCTGGGCCCTCACTGCAGGAAAGGCCCTGAGGGGCTGGAGAGAGCCCAGAGAAGGGCAATGGAGCTGGGGCAGGGTCTGGGGCACAAGTGCTGTGAGGAGCAGCTGAGGGAGCTGGGGGTGTTTGTCCTGGAGAAAAGGAGGCTCAGGGGCAGCTGTATCACTTTCCACCACTGCCTGAAAGGAGGCTGTGGCCAGGTGGGGGTTGGTCTCTTCGGCCAGGCAACCAGTGACAGAAAGAGAAGACATGGCCTCAAACTGCACCAGGGGAGCTTTAGCTTGGATTTTAGGAAGAATTTATTCACAGAAAGGGTGATTAAACATTGGAATGGGCAGCCCAGGTATGTGGTGGAGTCACCAGGAGCTGTTTAAGGAAAGACTCATCACACTCAGTGCCATGGTCTGGTTGACAAGGTGGTGTTCAATCACAGGTTGGACTTGATGATCTCAGTGTTCACAGAATCAGCAATTCCATGATTCCGTGTTTTACAATAATACCAAGTTCTGCAGTTTGGAATTGATGTACAGAGGGAGGCATCTGAGCCATTGATGTGTTTGGCATTCCACACCTTGTTTCTGGCAGAGCTGCCTCTCTGGCAGTGACAATCCTGGCTGAAATCCCTCTCAATGAAATCACTGGCAAATTTCCCAATACCTTGAATAAGAACAGAATTGGGTACCATGACCAGAAGATACATGTGCATCTCTCATCATACTGTAAGCAGCAAATGTTCATGATGGCAATCTAGCAATCTAAACTGAGGGGCTAGTGACATCTGGGAATAAGTTGATTATATTAATACCCAAGGGCATAAACAGAACTTATTTACGTCATCAGAAAAAATAGGACATTGACTAAGGGAAATCATGCAAGGCAAAATTTATTCCAACTTCATTAAAATAATCTTTGTCTGATCCAAGTCACCTACTTAACTAGGGAAAAAAAACAAAAAAAACCCAAAAAAACCCCAACAAAACCCAACCCAAAAACCCGCAAATTTGCCTCCTTGCTGATGAAAAGACAAATACATGACATAAGCTATTGCTATAAGTATTTTAAAAATAATTTTAGCCTTTTTTTCATTAAAATTCACCTGTACAACTTATTTCTCTAAATATACTTTAGAGAGAAAACATCTCAAAAAGAAAATTCTTTAAATATATTTTACACTTTTTTACAAATTTTTTGGAAAGTGTTTTCTTTATTTCATTCTGGATGGGTCAATGTAATTCATAATTTATAAAACTGCAGTGCGGGAGATATTTTGCAGAATTTTGCAGTGGTAAAAGGCAAAACAGAATTACTGGTTTTGAGCAGCAGGTACCATTTCTCGTCTAGGACTTGTACTGAAGGTAGCTGCTTTTCAAGCTTAGCAATGGAACAATTAATAAAGAAACCCATTAAGGTCTGATTGTTGCTGCTAAAAAGGAAGGTTGAATTTCAGGCCTTTGAAGTAACTGAGAATGATTCAGGCCTCATTACAGAGATATAATCTACATTCATACATTTATGTTAGTGATTCAAATCTATTGGGACAGATTGAATTCCGTTAAATAGTGGATCTTTCCTGTGGAACTTTTCTCAGGCTTTCTCAGGCTAACCTAAGAGGTGACCTGACAATACAAAGTAGTGGGGTATTTAGGGATTCAACTGTGCTATAAAAGAAAGGCTATACAGAAGGTAGAAAAAAGAATGAGATATAATCTAAAAAGCTATGTCAGCTTTTCATTTGGACTCTGTTTTGTAAATGCCCTCCTTGTCATCACACAGGACAGAAAAGGACTCTATGCGTTGCAGTAGTTTAAAGTACTGCCCTGAATATTGCACCTGCCAGAAGCAGATCTTTTGAGAAATTCTGCGCGTGTTGAATTTTCTGTTCTTAAGTACAAAATCTTGCAACCAATATATAGATAATCATGAGCTAGAAATAGGTTTAAGCACAACTCTTCTCGAGTTAGTTCAAGACAGTACCTATTTTTTCAGGGTTAATTATGGCTGTTTAACCCCCAAATTATTTCTAACTCCCACTAGAGATCCTAAAATGCCAATTTGCTTTATTTTCCAACATTTGACAGGAAAAAGAGAAAAACCAAAAAGAAAGACATACTCAAATCTAAAAGTTTAAGATATTATGGAAATTGTTTCTAATTTAAGCTGTCGGAATCAAAATTACTTCAATTTTAAAAATAATGTCTTGTATCCTTCATGACCCAGGCAGCACTCAAACATTGACATAAGTTTTGTAGACACACATGTAAGCTTTCAGGCATTCACAGAAAAGAGTGGTTTGCTTTACATTTTTTCTTGTTTCTCTGCTTTTATAAAATTAATTACCAAAAGGAAAAGCCTTAGGCAAAAGGAAAGCCTAAATCAGATTTGCAAAAAGAAAGATTTTTGAAATGCTTTGCACTCAGTGCAAATACATGCAGAATAAATAATCTGAAGTACCATAAACAACATCGTAAAACATATTGATTCTAACATTAAATGGTTTCATTTTTAAGGCTGTTTAAATGTCACCCCCAGCAGCTGAACACATAAATTTAGGAGCCAACTCTCTCCAGGATAAACACCACAATTGTTGAAAATAATTTCTAATTTCTCTTGTGAAGTTAACAATATATTTAACATCCTAATCTAATGAATCAGTCTAATTTTAGAACTGTTTGCTCTTCCTGCATTTTCTGTTGTTTAAACTAAGATTTACTCCAAATGCCAAATGGAATCACATAGGAGGTTTTCCATTGCATTCCACTGATCTGCATTATTTAACTGCCTGTATTTCAAAAAAGTTTTGGGTTTGCTTATTGAGCTACTCACTGTGTTTCTGTACCTATTTCTTTGATATTCCATTCTCTTAGCAAATGTTCCATCCACTCGTGTTCCAAAACAGGTATTTAACATGGCTAAATACTGACTAAAATATAATATCTTGCATGCTGCCCATACCCTGTCAGTTTCTGATGCTTTATTCTGGTGTTAAAAGATAGCACATCATATGGAAGATGCTTGTTGATTGCGGGGAAAGTTGACACTTCAGTGATGGGCTAGAAATATGAAACTGTCATGACACTCAGTATGTGAAATGATAAATCTACTAGAAGAGATGGAATCATAGGAAAAACCAACAACATATGCCCCTCCAGGAAAATAATAGCTTGAAAAATCGCTTAAAATAGCCTCGAAAATGGAAAAATTGTTTCTTTCTGGCAAGGGAATCTGCATTAGTTTTTAAAAAAAAATTAAAAAGACAGCAAAGTATTCAGACAGATTTTACGGGGAAACCTTTGCAATGCCAATAAAATCCCTTTTGCTTTGAAGTCAGATGCGTGATTCAGTAAACGACTCATGTTAGCAATTAGAAAATGGTCATTTAGGGCCCTGATTTCTTTTGAGACAAGGAGAGTGAGGGTGGGGAAAGAGACACAATAAATCTTGAGAGGCTTAAAAGGAAGAGCAGGCTAAAGTGTGAACTTTTTATTTCAGCAACGGAAGCGAGAAATCAGTGATTCATTGAAGGAGGGAGAAAGACCTCCATGCAAGCTGGCAGAGAAGAAGGAAAAGGAGCTAATTATGTCTCTTCCCTTTTTACTCTCTCTGACCAGTATATAATCTGCTTTTCCAGGGTCTGCCTGTAGTATATACTCCTTTCCAACCTCTCCACCCAACCCCTCCTCCAGCGGGGGGGAGGGGGAGGTCTAGCAGGCAACAAGCTCCAGGTGGCTTTCTCAATCACTTCACTGCCAAAAAAAATAAAATAAAACCCTCCAGTAGAAAACAAGTTGGGGTTTTGGGGGTTGGTTTTTGTTAGTTTGGGGAGGCTTTTTAGGGGAGGAGGTTGGTTGGTTGAGATTTTTTCTATTTGGGGGGGGGGGGGGGGGGGAGAGAGAGAGAGTGTGGGGGGAGAGTGAGGGGGAGGGAAGCCTCCCTGGAGGGGATTGGTTCAACTTGGAAGACAGGGAAATTAGTAAAGCATGAGTCTCTAAGCCATGCTGGTGGCCGGCGCTCCGAGGAGAAGGACGCTTTAGGAGCAATTAGCAGCGAGCCGAAGGCGGCGGCTGCCGCAGCCCGGGAGGAAGCGAGGGCAGCTCCCGGGGCTGCCTCCGCAGCAGGCACCGCTCGCTCCAGCTGCAAAAAGGTTTCAGATGTCCCACCACTGCCTGACCCCCTGCAAATAAGGGCTGACCACCAGAGGCACATCCCACCTCTGACTTGTAATCGCTGACATTTAGGCTACAGCTTCCAACCTGTTTACAACCACAGGGGGAGGGAAAGGAAAGGAAGGGCGGGGGACAAGTTGGGATTTCTCCTTCTCTCTTTCTCTCGGTTTTTTTTTTTTAATACTGTTCTGGAGAATTCAAAGCAAAACAAAGAAACTTCCTCCTCTGGGGTTGTCAGTGAGAGAAGGACGCGTTGTGCAACTGGTTTGGGATTTGCAAAAAGGCAAAAGGGTGGGGATCAGAAGAAGGTGCAAAGCCACAAAGTGTGAGTGCGCGTGTGTGTAAAGGTGTATGTATGAAAAATCCATTCCGGCACCCCTTTCCGCTGGCTATTATTTTCTTAGTCGTTGTTTTTGTTGTTGTCATTGACTTTGCTGTCATCTATTTTTCAGACCTTTCTGCATCTAAGATGGTGAAGAAAGGAGTGAGGAAGAGAACAAAATAACTACTGGAAAGTCTCAAACCAGGTTGGGGAGTATGTGTGCATGTGGGGGGGTGGGGAAGGGAAAAAGAAAAGAGGATTAACCACAGCAACCCCCCCACCCAAAAAAAAAAAAAAAACCAAAAAACCAAACCAACAACAAACAGCTCTTTTTTCTGAGGGAGGACTCGAAGGATTAAAAGGCAGCAACTTCTGAGGCGATTTGTCCCCTGAGTTATGGATGTTGGTGCACTTACTTCAGGCCAGATCAGAGCTCAGACGAATCTAACCAGAAGCAGCAACCACCGTCTCTCCACTTGCCTTTTACCAGGTTTTACCCTTCCAGTATGTTTCATTTGATAAGACATTTTCCAACGCGCAGAGTTTCAGTACAATGTGCAAATGGATACTGACAAATGGTGCCTCAGCCTTTTCCCACCTGCCTTGTTGCTGCTTGCTGCTGCTCTTCTTGGTGTCTTCTGTGCCTGTCACCTGCCATGACCTCGGCCAGGACATGCTGTCCCCGGAGGCCACCAACTCCTCTTCTTCATCATCCTCCTCCTTCCCCTCGTCCTTCTCCTCTCCTTCCAGTGCGGGGAGACACGTGCGGAGCTACAATCACCTCCAAGGAGACGTGCGCAAGAGGAAGCTCTATTCTTACAACAAGTACTTTCTCAAGATCGAGAAGAACGGCAAGGTCAGCGGCACCAAGAAGGAGAACTGCCCGTTCAGTAAGTACGGCTCTGCCGCCGCGCTGCCTGGCAGGGGCCGCTGCTCCCCGGGCCGAGCGCCCGAGCCCCGGCCGGGCAGGGAAGGAAGGGACGGGAGAGGGAGAGGTGGCGCCGCGGAGGGGAGGGGGCGCACGGCAGGGCTGGGTGGGCTCGGCTCGGCTCCTCAGGGACGCCGCTCCCCGACAGCCCGTATCTGCGAACCGCTCCGGTTACATTTGTTTTGCAAATGGCCTCGCTGAGCACCGTTTGTTTCTTCGCCAGGCAGAAGAGCAAATTAGAAAGATTTGCAAGGAAGTGGCGGGGAGTGTGTGGGGGACATTGTCTCCTGAATCTGAAAATCATTATCCCCTGTCATTAGGGCGCCTTGACGAGAGCGCTGCATTGGAACAATTAATCGATTGCCCGCACGCTCCGCTCCCCGCGGCCCGCTCCCGGAGCAGGGCTGTTCATTCCCGGGGCCGGGCTCCCGCCGGGGCTGCCCGCGGAGCCGGAGCCCGTGCGCGCCCGCGCTGCCGCCCGCCGTGCGGCGGAGGCGGTGCCGCGCTGCGCCCCGCCGGTCCCGGGCTGCCGCGCCGCTATACCGCTACTCGCTCCATTGTAAACATCTGGGGCTGCCTTCCCACAGACCTCACACGCGTTTCATTGTCCTTTTCTTTCTTTCTTTCTCTCTCTCTCTCTCTTTTTTTTTTTTTTTTTTTTTTTTTTTTTTTAATAAATTATTTCGGAGCCAAAGTCATATGGCGGTCCCCATAGCTGAAGTTTCGAGCTTTTCTCTAGAACTAATTAGATGCTTAGTAATAGTATGCTTCTGGTAATGTAATTTTTTGGCTGTTAGTGCTAGAAACATACCCTTTACTTGGTTTTCCTGCCTGTGCAGTCTCAAACTGAACTGTACTAAATCACAATGTATTGCTTTCTCTTATAAATCTTAACTGACTATGTCCCACTATAAGAACATGCTGAGAAAGTAAGCTCTGTTAAGCAACTCGAGGAGACTCTAAGGCTTTCTTCAACTGGTAAAGAACCACATTTTGGTTCTTGTGTTGTTTTACATAAATCCAGATAAACCCGGGAATAAATCTGCTGTTAAATTAAAACAACTGGAAGCGAATTAAGTAGATCCCTTGCTAGCTAATGTGTAAAATACAGAGTTCTTCAGCAGGTTGCCTTGCTATATGACAGACACGACTGTTAATTCAGCTGTATTTCTGGTAAATACCATAATATAACTTTAGAAACAGTGAGAAAAGGGTTGGAGTATCATGTGTCGCTGCTTCACTTGCTCCACCTTGCAACTTCATGCTTTATCACACATTCTAATGTTTATAAATGCTTTAGATGTCAAAGCAGCTGAATCTTACCACCTCCCGTTCTGTATTACATAGAAAGGCAAATTCTTAAAAAAAGCAGAGCTGTGAGGGAGGCTTAACTTTGATGAATTTGTATGGAATGAGGTCCTAGAACTGCGTTTCTTAGATTACCTTTGGATTTGGAGTAGAACAGCGCCCCTAAAATGGGATTTTGAAAGCTTTGCATGCATCTCTGAGAACAGCAAACCGTTCTGTATAGCACACTGCTGCCAAAAAGGGCTGTAAGGTGCCCACTCTGACAGCAGCCTACATAGGGAAGTAGGTACAGATCTGAGCAGTCCCACTTTGCCAGCAGAATTGCTCAGTGAGTAAACTTACCCACATGCTTGAACTTTTGCAAAGTCCTGCCAAGAAGAGGTAAAATAGACTGAAATGCACAAATACAAGTTCCTACCTTTTCAGGCTATGTGCAAGAACAGCCCCCTACGACTGTGGGAAGGGGTGTGCACGGTGTGTCCTGGTTTTTCAGTCAGTGTATCAGAAAGAGAATTGCCTTCTCAGTGATGTCATGGTTACTGCCACATCTGCACAGTATCTGCTGAAAGAGAGGAGAATGTAGGTTTTTTTCATATAAAAACAAAATAATGCCTTTATTATACATAATTGCATCCTATCACTGAAGATTACATGCAGTGAAGAAAGGACTGCCGTCATCTTAAAACTTGCAGCTTCCCCACTGTACTTCATCACAACAGCAGACCTAGTGAACATCCTTCAGCTCAAAACTATTTCCATCCTGTTGACAGAAGTCAGAGTTCTTTGTTGCTGATTCATACTGATTAAAATATGGAGTGTGACATTGTCTTTTCTGTAAAAACATAGTCTGAGACTATTTAAAAATATATTTATTGTGCCTTTATTCAAGGCTGTTTGTGTAGCAAAATGTTGCAAGTGAATTCACTAAATCTGTGTTTTTCACAGCATCATGTGTAGCAGTGCTATCATAACACTGCTGTAATCCCCAGCTGGACTGATTCCATGCAAAGATATGGTATCTCTCACATGGTCTGAAATAAGTAATTACATGTGAATACATTTCTGCCTTGCATAGGGTTAGCCAGAGAGGCCACTAAATTGTAGCCTGTTTAACATTACAAGCTATTTAATCTCTAAAATTAGTTTCTCCCTCCGAAACCATGTTTTTCTAAACAAATAAGAGTGACTATTGACATACAAGACTGAAATATTCTAATTTGGAGGCTAGTTTTCTCATATGCTAATGTTTAAAATTCGTTTATGCTGCAGTAAAGCCTTATCAGTAGGTCTGTAAGATCGTGATATGTTGTGTAATTAGACAACAGCCTTCATGGCTCTCTGCCAGTTAAGCACTGTCACGTAAGAAGAACAGTTGGAGAAATTCAGAATAAACATTCAGAAAGCAGAATTTAGTCTCCAGCCTTTGAATGGCTCAAACAGCGTTCATGGATTAGCTCTATAAATATTGTGTAGAGTGCACTAAATTAAAGTTTACTCTGGCAGCTGTATTCCGACTTGATTGCTTGGAACTATTCCATCATCCTTTCTCTACCTGCAGAGTACCAGGTGGTTCCTGACTGTTCTGTCAGAAAACTGGCAGAACTTGTAGCACTTGGCATGGCTGGAGGTGTCTGTCACTAGATAGATGTAGGACACTTTATTTTATTTTTCCTTACATCTGGAAGTTGATCCTCAAAATACAACTACTACCTTGTCCTACAGCACCACAGTGTGAAGTCCTTGCCCCTGTTCTTGACAGAGCCCTTCACAAGCACAAATAAAGAGAGCTGTAGTGTTTTCTGGAGGCTTACACACTAGATGAGGGACCAACAATCCAAAAATCCTCCAAAGAGCAATAACAAAAGCTTTCACTATACCTTGAGCTCTGGGATCACCAAAAGATTCTTAAGACAAATATTAAAATTGAGACAGTGCTCTTGATTAAGATAGAGAATCTCTCTGGGATTAATGGTTGACATGCATTAAAGCTACATGATATATGATAAGCAGGTTCAAGAAAACTTGAGTGTATATCTCAGTGCTATACAATTTTCAGTTGTCTTCTGAGGTAACCATTCACAGTACTATAGGGCACACAAACTTCAAATTTGCAGGACAGACCTTATTAGTTGAAGAACAACAACAAATACTCCGTTAGCAGCAGCTGACCCGCAGTCTGTGGAGGGCGTTCTGCCTGAGCGAAGATTGCAGGACCAGGCTCTTACTTAGGTGCACGTTCAGGGAGTGCAGTCCGAGTCACTGAGCCTGGAGAGGAGTGGGAAGGATTGCTGGAGGGATCCCTGCGGGCTTTGGACCAAGCGGCGCTATGCAAAACCTACAGTAGATGGCGGCACAGCCACTGCCTGGTGTCACCTCTGCTCAAAGAGGTGGACCACGAGGGTCTGCATCCTCAACTGTGTAAGCTAATTTAGTTCAAGCAAAGCCATTCCAAGCAAAGATAGTCTATTTATTTGTCTTCTGAGCAACCCAAGTGGTCTATTTAAAAAAAAAGGCACTTTGTTGCAGAATGAAAGTGTATGTCAGGGAAGCTAGCAAGAAATAATTAGCTACTTCCCACAGGCTAACATATTCCGGGCTTTTCTTCTGAGTATTCAATTATCTTTTATACTAAGCTTTAGGAACTCTTGAATTCCCTGATAGTCCTTGCTTTTGCTTTGGTTAGCGTGGGATAAGCTTAACCACATAGTGAGTGAAAGAAGAAAGTTTTGACCCTCATTCTTTAGCCCAAAAGATTGTAAACAACCACTTAACTACTAGAAGTGCTGAACATTACTAATGAGGATTTTAATTGTGTTCATATATACGTGACATATAAATAGGTATTTGTATTCTAGATTGGTTTATATGCCAAAAAATAGAATTAAGTGTGTTTTCATTAGGTATACTTCATTTGATACTCATTTTTTTTCACCATACCTCTGGTGCAGGAAAGACAATAAAGTGCCATAGGTACCTTAACATCAGTTATGAAGCTCCAAGCAGATTAGAATAATTGATAAAATAGACTCTTTTCTTACCAAACATTTTGTAAACTAACTGTTTGGGGTTATGACTCCTTATCATACGTGTTTGTAAATTAATGTGAGAATTTTTCACTGTTTTTCTAAAGACTGACTAGTGTTTTGCTCGTTTACTGTCCAAAGAGTTCTGTTTTATGGCTTTACTAATCAAAATACTTAAAATAGAAAATAATAATGAGTGAAGTAATTTGAAAACTTGGTTCCTTACTGTGAAATGTATATGTTCTTAAGGACATGATCTCTCATTTTCAGGTAGGTTTGTTGTTGTTGTTGTTGTTGTTTTTGGGTTTGGTTTTTGGGTTTTTTTTTGTTTTTTTGGTTTTTTTTTTGTTTGGTTTTTGCTTTTAGTCTGTAGAACTCAGTTATATAATTTATAACCAGCAGTATAATACCGTAGGCACTTAGAATTTATGAATGTGGAAAGAATTGTACTATTTAATGTCTACATGACACTCTTCTGTTACCCTTACCTCATTCCTGCCTTGTGGACCCTCCATGCTGATACTGTAGCCCTGTCATAAATCTTTTCAAAACACACAGTTGTAAGAAGTCTTTTTGTCTCCATAAATCTAACTTATAGCCACTTGGGAAAAATCCCAAGAGTTAGGAGCAACTGGAAGTTTGTTCCCAAACCCCAGAAGAAGGAAAATAAGGGACATGGACGTACAGGTTTATAGATGCCATGTTTCTGTTTTAATGGGAGGGTTCACAGATAGTGGCTCAGTCAAAACTTCCCTTGAAGATGGCATTAGCTGAGTGAGCAGTATAGAATGTGCTTACACTTCTGAAACATCTTGGATGCATTCACTCATAGGATAAGATCCTCTGTTTTGAAATAAGGCATTTTAAGATGACTTTCAGATGTCTTTGAACTGTGTGTGTGAATAGGGGCCTTTTCACTTCAAATGAGAGTCAGATCAGATCCTGTAATAGGGGAGTTTTCATTTATTGCAGAGCCTTTCATGTAAAAAAAAAGAAAACTTTTCTATGCGCGTATCTTGTTAAACTGTGTCTTAAGTTAAAAATCGCAGGTACCTGTATGAACATAGAGCAACAACTCATGTGAGGTGGACTGCGGATTTTTCCTATGAGAAAGTAATCTAATTCCACAAGAAAGATTCTACATAGGGAAAAAAAAAGTATATGTAAATAATGTTGTGCTTCTATTTCTAGGCTTAGTATTTGGGATGATAGTGTCAACAAAGCAGAGAAATGACTTGGTCGGTTTGGGATTTCTTATATACTCCCTTCTTGACATTGATATACCCTGACAAAACATTGTTTTCTATTCGATGGAGAGCTTTTTGAATCAAGCTCTTACAGTCTCTTTTTCCTCAAGCTAGTACCAGGTTGAAATTTCAGCTTCCTCATTTAAATGCTTGCTACTACAGTTTGCAGTGGTATATATCACTGAACTACTTTATCCTAATATTCTGGGGTATATCATCTAATGACCTCTTTGTCACTTGGAACATCACAAATATTTTGTTTATCAGCATTGCCAACCAATGTCAGCATGATGAGGCTGCATGAAAAAGTAACCCTTGCTCATTTTGGGCTATGTATACCGAACTACCAGATAAGAAATGGAGGACCAGTTTAGTTAGTCTTAGCACATGTTTGTTTCTCAGTTGGTAGGTGTATTAGTGCCACTAGTCTAACTGTGTGTACTGTCAAACGAGTTCTCCTTCTTTGACAGTTTATTTTTATGTGATATTTTGCTATCTTACATCCTTTCATTGCACAGATACTTTAACAGGGAAAAGTAGTTAATGGTGCTTCCAACATTAGTTCTGTTAACTAGAGGGATCTTTCCCTAGCTCCCCTAATTGCTTCTGGTTCTTGCGCCAATTTCTTGTAAAACATCTCTGTTGGTTACAACATAGTAAAAAGGAGACAGGAAACAGTGTTTCATGAAGTTTTGAAAAGTCAGCCTGGGAAAGCTCGCTGTGTTTATGAAGAGAATTAAAATCTTCAAGGGTAGGAGTCAGAAGGAAGTGGCTAAATCTTTAATCACTGAATGAATATTAAAAAATTAATTCATTAATTGGGCAGATTATTAAACTTTATTTTGGTGCTTCATGTGTACAGTGCAACAAATAGAAGTTGCAGGGGAAAGAAATGGTTACAAGTAAGCCAAGTCTCATACTAAATAGTGGCTTTAAAGGCACTGTTTTTAAATTAGGTTACTTGTGTTCTTTCTTTGAACATTCAGTTCTAATTGCAACAGTAAATCAAAGAATATGCTCAAAGTAGATTCCCATGTAAGGTGGACAACTGGACAGTGCCTCTTTACTGCTACTAACACGTGCATCCAATTACTGGGTTGATATACTCACAATGTCAGCTGTAAAGCATTCCCCTATTTTATAGTTAGCCTAAAGAATTATTAGCCTGTCCCCTTTCACATTTACCTCTAAATAATCTGTCAGAGTGTATATCTTCTACAGTTAAAGAGGAATTTTCACGCACATCGAAGCTGACTTTCAAGAAAAAAGGAAATGTTGAAACTACACCAAACAGTTTTATTCCTTTTCTTTTTCCCTCTTCCATAATTTTTGGTATTGTCAAAGAGAGGAAAAGGTTATGGATAGTAGGAATATGAATGATCATGAATGTTATATAAAAATAAAGAAGAAGATCAGATCTTTCATAAACCTTGATTTAGGAAAGAAATATGATGCCTGCTCCTTTCATGGTGGAAAACATATGTGAAGGACATAGTTGTTTTTTGCCATTCCTGACTCGTCTTCCTATGTGGGGAGCAGAAGTGAAAATGAGGGGGTTGAGGGGGGTGGGGGACTTGTGAGGAGTCTCTTTGCTCTTCTTTATTCTGCCACTGATATTAGAGGTTCAAACATTTCATATAAATAAATGAAATGTAAGTTTTCTTTTAGGTTCCTGACACACAGCTGTGCAGCTGTAGTCAGTATGTGTGGGAGTTGGGGAGGGAATGCTGAAGCATTTTGGAATCATTCAGGATGTTATTTAATTGGAATTAAGGCACAGTGCTAAGTGGAGACTGGGTATAAATCAATGATATTGTGCCCGCATTAGAGGAAGTGGGTGGGATGTGTGACAAGTACCAGATCAGTACTAGAAAGGATGACAAGAAAGAAATGGGGGCAGCATGTGTCATGAGTGGGAGAGAAGTGGGGAGAGGGGGAGCATGGCTTACCCCTTTTGGCAGCTGTGAACTGCCAGTGATGTTGTGTTATTCTGTCTGATCTCACTGTAACATCTGTTTGTCACAGACTGAAACTATGAAGACATTAAGGTGCCTTTTGAATTTCTATAAAAGTGTGCGCTTGGTGTTAGGATATGAACGTTCCACTCCCAATTTAATTGTGTCTTCTCTGACCCTGTTCTGTAAATATTAGATACTATTTGGCAGCTGTTCTAGGGTTTTCTTCTTCATTTTATCCTCTTTGAGAAGATTAATAACCTACTTTATTCCTAATATCAAATTCAGTATCAACTACTTGCAAGAAGAAGGGTAGTGAATTGCCCCTTGAAAGTAATAAACCATTTGAAAGAGCTACACGCTATGCATTAAAGAAAAAAAAAAAAGTGGGATTTTAGTTGGTTGGTTTTTCTTAATTTTTTCAGTATGCTAATACTACAAGCTATATTTGTTAAGAGAAACATATACCTGAAGGACATCAAGTTACCCTAGAATGCCAAGTGGTTTGACTTTTGGAGCAAGGAATAGAGTGGAGTACAGTGTTTTGGTTGGTGGTGTGTTATCAAATATGTCATATTTTGCAAGCTTATCATTAGGATTTGAAGCAGATACATAGTTACAAGTTTGTTGCTGCAGTGAGCAAGGGAAAATGTGTGCTCTGGAATGGAATAGGAGATGACTGCATTTAACACAATTAATATTTTATAAGACTGCTGTTTAGTGTCTTCTTCTCACAGTTTTATTATGACATTTTAGGAGATGCTAAAGCTTCCAATGTTCTCTGAGGCGGTCTTTTAATTTCAACACAACAAATTTTTTTCTCATTTATTTCCCAGATACTTCTTTTTTCTCTGTTTTTTCCTGAATGTAAACAACAAAAATATAAACCCTGTCATAAATCTGTAGAGCTGTATAATATCCCAAGTCAGAAGGGTCCCACAATGACTGTTGTGTCCAACTTCTGATCCTTCACAGGGCAATCTGGAAGTTGATCTGGAAGTACCTCTCTTATCCTCATGAATTATCTTAGTACCTGTGGCACATTTCCCTTGGAGACAAGCTAATGAAAACCTTCCCCTGAACTGTAACCTGGGCTCATGACTCTGCCCCTCTGCCCTGTCTCAGAGGAAGCAGAGTGGTGCATGTGGTTCACATTCTGATGACAGGACACCTTTCCCTTGTCAAAACACTAGTGGTAATAACTGCAACACAGAAATTCTGTGCTCACTGAGGATCTGTAACTGCAAAACTAATGGCAACATGAAAAGACACAGAAGAAGAATCTAGAGCTAACCTCATCAGCCAAGGTGGGGTTGCTTTCTGTTTGTCTGCTTCTCTGTCTAGGCCTGGTTGCTCTGCCTCTTCAGATGCTGAAAATATAACCTCCCGTTTAAGATTCATGTGTAGTTTTGGTGCTACTGTTTTAGTAGCTGGGTCAGCAGTTCATACTTTGGCTGAAGAGATGAGTTAAGGCACCACCATACGTAAACTGGAGCAGAAAATTATGACAAACCTAGTTTCACTGGGCATTCTGACCTACAAACCATTGCAAGCTCTTTAAATTTTCACTTCATGTGGTTCTGACACAAATAGCTTAGAAAGTGAGTAGAATGTAAGATGTGGAAGGAAATTATGATTGTTTCAGCTTCCTAGAAGTGAAGATGCTGATGAAGTCACATGTGCAAGTCCAGTTATTATGAACAGTGACATTTAAAGTCATGTATGATAGCTTTTATTCATAAAGCAGTATTACCTTTGCTTCCAAACAGCCCTGAGCACACATAAGCAAGACTCACTTCCTAGTCCAATGAGTTGTTTCTACCACTTAAGCAGCTAATAGAAAATTCAGTAGGGCAAGCACTGGGAGGTACAGGTTCTGCCCTTTCTGAGGCTTAAAGGTAGATTCAATATAAGAAGTTTTGCTTTTTTTCTTGGATTTTGGTTTGTCAGGAACCCTGCTCCTGGGGAAAGAATGATGGGAGAAGATGCTGAGATCATGCAGACTGGTAATTCCATCTACCCTCGGAATAATGATGTTTCCTATTGATGACATACTGTGGGAGATACTGCTGGACAGGGAAAGGGGGACAAGGCTAAAAAGAAAATAGTGCTCAAGGTGCTATGAACAGACCATTTCATTCACAGCTTTCTGTGTCTGAATAACCTGAGGAGTGGCAAGAGGAACCCAGCCTGTACCTGCCGTGGCATTTAAACTATGTAGCAATTCTATATTAGTTTTTTCTTGGTACTTCCTTTTCTCATATGACATAAACCAGTCAAGATCAGTGGCTGCTGATTGTTTAAAATCTGGTGATTATTGTATATTAAGAAACTACAAGACTGAATGCACTGGCATACTAAAAACATTTTAAGAACACTCTATGGACAGAAAGATTACTGTCAGTAAATGCAGGGTATAAAATACCTTGCTATAGGGCAGTGGATGAGAAAATGCTTTTCATCTGAATGAAATACCTCACAGAGCAGCTGTTCAGTTGTCTGAAAGGAAGGAAATGGTCCAATACCAACTTTCTTTATAGAAGAGCTTGCAGGTTATTTGAACTTTAGAAAGATTCTTAATGACTACGGTGGATTTTTGTCTCAATACAAGACTGAAGAAGGTACAGACTGGAGTAATGATGTAGGATTATGGGAATGATTGTCCTTCACCATGTGCTGTGGAAATTCTGAGGGGATAAAGGAAGATGAGGGAATCCTAATGGTCCTCCTCATGGGGATTGTCAAGTAGCACAGAGTAGGAATCTGCTTAAAGAGAGAGGGTAGAAGACTGGAAAATCTGGCATGAGGATAGTCTGCAGGAATTAAGATTTGAGTATAAGGAATTGCATAAAGTATTGGGGAATATTAGGTCTTATATGCTGGTTATCCATTGTACCTCAAAATTTCTGAGAATATTTGAGTCTTATTTCTCCTTGGCTCTTTGCTACTTATAAAATGAAGTTAGCAATACTTCCTACACAAGCAAGGGTGTTATGAAAGGCAATTATCTGTGAAATATACCAATAACACCATGACAAGTGCCAGGAAAAAAAAAACAAAAACTGAGGACGATTACCAGAGGGTAATGTCATCTGATAGAGCAGGGAAGAATAGGCTACTTCTTAATTCTGTTAAGAATTAACAGAATTGTCTGTTAAATCTGTTAACTGTCTGTGTACCTTAATTAATGTATTTTTGTCTTTCAACAGAAAAAAACTCTCAAGTTAAAAAAAAAAAATTACGATATTACCCCTCTTGCAAGCGTTATGTCAAGATTACCCACAGATTTCTTGCACAGCACAAAACAAAAATCAGTGTCAGAAAGATCCCCTAACCAAATAGCATGAGTGGAGGCAGACATTGGATCTGTCCTATAAAACCGGATCTGGTTATGCTGGTTATGGATCTGGTATGAGCGTTGTGATCACAAGCAATGTTAAAATTTCTTTTGCTTTGAAGATATGAACCTTATGGTGTTTCATCTCAAGGATCTGTATCATTTCCATGTTAAAATATAATTGTTATTTGACTCTCTTTACTGTCAGGCCTATCAGCAAATGAAATTAGAGCATGACATCCTCCTAATATTTATTCTATTAATGTATTATGTACTTTTGGAAGTGCCTTAATTTTCCTGAAATGCTGTCAATCTATTGGAGTTAAGCTACTGGAATTATTTGTTTGGGTTTTATTTATTTTATACCATTTTTTAAATTATTGATACTTCCCCTTTAGTGTCACAGACATTATTCTTTCAGTTTAATTTATTACAATTACTTCTACATGTCACAACTTTGCTTTGAAATGACAGACATCCAAGTTAAAGCCTTTTCAACTTTAGTGAAAACACTTATAATGAGGCTGACACTTGGCTCATGTGGAATTAATCTGGTCTCTTGGTCATTTCTTCAGTTTCTCCTGCTGCAGTCAGCTCTCAAAAAGACATATCTGCAGCTGGGGAGTACATAAGATTAACTTCCGCCTCTCTGTGGCTTCTTGCCTCAGACCACACACCAAATAATTCCTCAAAGCATTATCCAGATTTGCTCAAAATTCACCATGCTTGCTTTATTCCTTTAGTTCTGCCACACATGCATTTGTGGACTCTGCTTCCAGCTGATTCTCCTTATGAAACAGGAAACATTTTGCAAAGATGAATATTTAGAGACAAACATTCTTGTAAAATATCTATATTAATTTCTGGTTTTGTTAATTTCATACATGTACACAGTAGACCATTAAGATCAGCAATACAAAAGCTTTTTGTTTGCAACTATACTAGGGACATAATAAAGACTGATAGAGCTTTTCAATACCAACTGAATTACAGTAACTCTTTCACCCAAAATGAATTTTTTTAAAAAAGAAAAACTCAATGCTTATATTCATTAAGAACTTTAGTGCTGTCTGAACTATTAAGTTCAATAATGCATAAAAAGTTGCCACTGGGGGAAATGGAGTCAGGTCTCTTATCCAGGGACCTCCAAACCTTAATCACAGTTCAGAATTTTTTAAACAGGAGTAACATATGTGAGGTATACGTACATGTGCTCACACAGCAATGCATATTCAAAAAGTATCTAATGATAAGACAAAACACCAGTAGAGAAAAATATGGATTCTTTCTATTACCTTGTACTTTATACTAGAAGTTATAAATGAGACTTCATTAAACCCATAATGGGGAAGGGAATGTAATTTTGGTGTTTGAATCAATTCAGTCAGGCATTTGCTAGTACTCTCAGTGTTGGGTTTTCAACTAAATATTTTTTCATGAAGGTTTCAGAATGTTTCTGCTTTCCAAAGAGTCAGTATGTATATATAAGCTCTTCATTTATAGATGTGTTTTGTGTGCTGAACTACAGAAGTTCTGGATGCAAAATTCCCTTTTCAGATATACTGATAATGCAAGGGTAGATTGCAGGACAGTGCAGAAAATGTAGCACATAAGATAATGCTTCCAAGGAATCTGTAGAGGCCTAACTGAAGAGCACACTTATATTTTGTCCCAGCTTGAGAAAAATATTTAGCTCTTGGAATGAGTCCAGAGAAGAGCCTCTAAGCTGATCCCAGGCCCAAAACACCTCTTGAGAATAAGTAGAAATACATGCCATTGTTGCAATATATGAAGATATTAATAACTTCTGAAGGACTGTAACATATTTTTTACCTAGAAAAGGATGACAAATATTAGAGATTTCTAGGCATCCAAAAGTAATTTCAGAGTTTAGTCAGTTAAAGAACTTACAATTTCTTCAGCTCTCTTTTTCCACTGGTAATGAGTCCTAGTCAGCATGACCTTGTAGCAGAGTTTGTTGCTGTTGCCTTTTTGCCTTTTTTTTTTTTTTTTTGCATTCCTTATCCAAATGGTAGATTTGTTTTCTGATTCTGAAGGAGAGCTAATACTCACAAGTCATTTGTCACAAACCACTAAAAGTGTCAAAGTCTTACAGCAGGTCCTTGGTGGCTTGTTAATCTCTCCTTTTTTACCCCCCTCCTTTTTTTTAAAGGAAACAGACTAATTCACTTAAGCATAATGAGAGCCATGCTTGCTATAGCCGACTATGTCCTACTAGCAAAAGTAAAATCTGTCTTATTTCTTCACCTCCTTTTCTTGGCTCCAACAATTAAACACAAAGCTGAAAAGCACAAGCTTTTATGGCAGAGCTATTTCATATGTCAAATGAAAAATGGAAGCTGCCGTTTTCATAACAGAAAAATATACAAATGTGCTTTTCCTTTGTGCCCCCCTCCCTTCTAAATTATCATCAGCAACATGCAAAAGATAAACTTCTATGTTAAATAGGGGGACCAGATGTATGTTTAACCTCTCACCCTCATTTTTCTAACTGGCTTCCATTAGGAACAAAAAGTTAATATATTCTAAACAAAAATAACTGATATGGTAAGGTGAACTTTTCAACTGGGTAAGAGTTCTTTAGCAAGAGACAGTATTACAGAGTCCTATGTTGGGCTTACAGACTGTTTTACTGAAGTGATGTTCAGAACAATAATTCCATGGTTACTTTCGATAAGTAGTAGCTGAAAGTTTGTTGAGTTGCAGCAAAACCGATTGTAACAAGTAGTTAAATTCTCATACGTTACAGAAAATCTAGTAATATGTTCTAGATCCTCTATCCAATGTTAGAATTTTTCATCTATATAGTCGTTCCTTAATCCAAACTTGAAACATGGCTGTGATATTTTCCTCTTCTTTGGAGACAAGGACTGAGGTAGAGAGTTTAAAGATCAGGATTTTCACTCTTTTGTCTTTACTCAAGCTTATTCCACTGTAAAACCATAGACTGATGATTCTACTCTCTTCATTATTTTGTGTTCACAATACAAGGGTGATGTTCTCATTCTTAATAGATAGGGGAATAGGAGGATAAAGGGTAATACTGTTCAATTTTTATAGCAGAATGTTTCTCCAACATAAATGTATATGTATGACAGACTAGATGACAAATTTAAAGATAATTTATCTTATTTAGGATATAGAAAACAGAGGAAAAGTCTACAAAAGTGATTAATTAGAGATAATAGACAATTCTATTGAAATATGGTGGTTTTGGAAAGTGCTGTCTCTTGGTAAAAGTGTCCCTCAGTGGAGTAAAGAAAGTTGTCAATGTTTGATAATGGGGTGTTTTTAATGAGCAAATTTAGGAGCTGTGTGTAACCCATAAGGTATCCCTTGGAAGAGTTTGGGAGCTGAGTTTGTTTTATCAGGAAAGATAAATGTTTAAAGTGCTGTTAATGTATTCACTACAGATACCATCTGAGAGAGTCTGTCTTTTTTAAATTACACAGTCTGAAAACCAGAAGATTTTGCATACAGAGTCTAAATTCATAGTTTTATTTGCCTCATTTTCATACTGTTAAGCTTGTATGAACAAGCTAATGTTTAGGAGAGATTTCATAGAAGAAAAGATATTCACCCAGGAATCAAGGAGAAGTGATAACTGAAGGGCAGGAGAAGCAAGTCTGAAAAGAAACTATTGCAATCAGGGAATCCTTACCAGAAGTGAGTAGAGGAGAAGCCCTCTAGCAACTTGTTCTGACTCCTCAACTGGAGGTTACTAAATCTCCCCAGCTCATGTTAGCATTTCAAATTTTCCCCCAAGCAAAATCACACATCTTAGCTTTACTGGCATAAATAAAAGATTTCAGCCATTCTGAATTTTCTTCCATAAAGCAAGAATATATTGGAGTGTTTGGAGAGCAGCTAAGCTCCATCTGGGGAAATAGCATAAGAGTGGCTGGTATAGTTTTTTTCCTTTAGGCATGATTCAAAAGGGTTTAAGAGATGTTTTAAAAAGGGGGGAAAAAAAGTAAAGAGAGTATTAAAAATTGAGTGATATTTGAAATAAAATTACCAAAATCATTTACTCTCTGGAGAGAGAGGATGGTGTTTTGAACCAGTCCAGAGTCTCAGGATTTCAGTTATGTTTTCTAGTATATCTCTGAAATTGGCAATGTAAAGTAGTCAATTTATTCCCACTGTGATTTCAATTTCTATCAAGAGTACCCTTTCAACACCTTAAAATCTAGTCCAGGAGTAAATACTAGTTGATTTCATGAGCTGTGCCAGTCCTGGAAGAGGTTGTAGATGTCAGCTTTGCAGAAGGCTGAAATAGCCAAAGGAAAAGGTCAGTTGTGGGATAAAGAGGAAAAGGAAATTAAAAAATAATTTATTGTGCTGCAAGATGCAATGAGGAGGAGGTAGGAGCTCTCTGAATTCCTACAAAAAACTCCTCATTTTTTTATTCCTTCCAACTACTGTAGAAACTCTGTCTTTTCATTATCTCCATAAATTTCAAAGGCAAAACCATATTGGAACCATTCTTACAGGATAATTCCAGCAGGCAGTTTCTGTGGAACAGTAGCCTATGCCTGGCAGCAATGATAACTTTACCATATTTCCAAAACGTGTCATTCACAAAATGGCCTCTCCCACTGACAAACGTGTCTGTGGCAGCTTGGGAGCTGTGAGTATGTGGGAAGTGGTTTGTGGCTCTTGGTCTGGAATAGGGAAGTTCTGTAAAGCCGTGTAATAGGTAGCCAGTGAACTTACCATATGAAAAACCAGTGTTTACTTATCTTTCCCTGACTTCTTGTAACATCAGCCTTTGGTGGATCATTCCAAAGTAGCCAGGCAGGCCTTGTGCCCCAGGATCAGGAAGGAAACAGCATTGCTCTGTGATTTATGATGATTGGGGAGCTCTGTTCCAGGAACAGCCTTGGCACAGGCATTTGTTATACTTATGTATAAGTGTGTGTCTGTTAACTAAAAATCTGTCAAATTACAGAAAAGGAGGACCAAAGAAAACCTCCTGGGAATCTTAACAACAGCTCCTGTTATCATCAGTGTTCATTATATAAGTCTGTTCAGAACTTGAACAAGTTCAGTCAACTCCAAATAGGTTTGCTCACCATATTTTTTGGCTGTTCCACAGCAGAGGGGCTACAAATAGTTCTGACTTTCAACCAAAATACTGTCAACAGGACAAGAGGAAATGGCCTCAACCTACACTGGGGGGAGTTCAGGTAGGATATCAGGAGGAATTTCTTCTCTGAAATTTCAGTTAAACATTGGAATGGGCTGCCCAAGGAGGAGGTGGATTCACCATTCCTAGAAGCGTTCAAGAAAGGATTGGACATAGCACTTGGTGCTACAGTTTAGTTGACAAGGTGTTCAGTCAAATGCTGGACTCAATGACCTGGGAGATCTTTCCCAATCCTAATGATTCTATGATATCATGATAATCAGAGCTGCTCTTTAAGCTATTTCAGCCAAGTAGTATCCTTAACTGACCCAAAAATTTTGTTTTGTACAGTTTACTACACAATGCACATGTAGGAGGCAGTTGTATTCTCCCCTTTTTCTTTTCTTCTGCTAAATTTGATGTGCTAAGTTCATTGATAAGCAGAGAACACTGTGTTAAAACACAGCCCACTGTCTTGCCCCTGAGATTAACTCTGTGGGTCAGGGCATGGTGCTAATAACATTATATTATGAGTTCAATCCCTGTATGGGTCATTCACTTAACAGTTAGACTTGATGATCCCTGTGGGTCCCTTCCAGCTCAGAACATTCTGTTATTCTTTGATCTTCCATTAGCTCTGAATGCAAAGCAAGGTAGCGACATTCACACAGGATAATGAGCTATGTGTCTTGTTGGGGATTTTAATTACTATATCACACCCTAAAAACATAGATTTCTTGTTTTCCAGTCCTATGTTTAATACCTTTTCTGGGGGGCAGTTTAATTTGAAGTATTTCTTAGTGATCTGCTTGGATCTGTTTGGACATGTTCTTTTCTTGTGAGGTAATGCTTTCATTTCCTGACTTTCAAGAACTGCTTCTAGGTGCCTGGCCTTAAACTAGATCTGTGCACCATGTCCAAGACCTAAAAGAAGAATGCCCAGGTTACCAAAGCTAGTGAGCCTTGAAACAGACCTAATTTCTGGCACTTGGCAATGGCTGCTTTCTCTCCCATTAGTTAACAAAGTGTGGCCTAGGCCTGGTTCTCAGTGTATTTGACAGTGCAAAGTGTTGAAAAGGTTGAAGTACCCTGTCAAGTGGGATGGTTGGAATGCAGTGATGCAGACAAATGAGTGATATAGACAAAAGTGAATTTAAGATATTGATTGTGTAATGTCAGAAATGTAAATCTCATTGATCTGCATGTAAAGCCACATGAAATTTGAAAGGATAATGTTAGTTAATGGGCGTTTCACCAAAAAAACTTAGTTTCTCTACTTTCTTAAATATGTTGAAATGCCAAAGCTTTTTCCAAATAGAGTGAATAAGAAATATTGAGAAAGATTTTCTTACAAAATCAAAGTACAAAGTAATGTCTGCTTAGATGAAGGATGACATTTTCTGGGAATTAGTTAGAAATATGTCATGAAAACTGTCCAATTTAATTTTCTTTTTCACTATCATAAGTTTGACAAGATGTTTCTCTGTTTCTTTTAGAAGTATAAAAAACTGATTTTATCATAATGTTCAGAAAGTTGAATTGCAAATTTGTTTGAAGCCCATTACTTCTATGGGGAAATGAAATTAATTTAGTGATATTTTCAAATGAAATAATGTTTGGTTATAAAAATTCCATGTACAGCTTACTAATTCAAAAAAGGAAAAGAATTGAAGAAAAAAATAAATGCTCAGAAAACAGTTATAGTATTCTTTGCCAAAATAATCAGGCTCTTTGCTGACATGATGCTAAAGGCAGAGAATGACTATGTTGTGTTTTGCACAGGCCTGTGTCCAAGTTCTTGGTCCAGGCAAGAAGTTTCACAGTTTATGAAATGTCTAAGTCAATACTTGTGGCTCAAGGCACTGATGCCTCTATGGCTGAAGTAGGAGACATTTCCAGCTTGGTAGCTTCTGTCACTGGGGCCTGTTGAATTAGAAATACTAGAGAATTGCAGCACATACCCATTATGGCTTAACACTGCACACAGAACTGCTGATTTTCTTGCAGAAACCTCCCCATGGGTCATTCCTTCTCTGTCCCACATGTGGAAGGGAGCAGGCAGAGCTCCACCTTTACTTCATTCCTCCAGCTAAGTGAATGGATTCAGTATAAACATTAGGAAATATGCTTGTTGTCTCCTCCCCAAGCCATAGCATTGCTTTCCCTGACATTTTTTCAGGACAAGCAAGACTACTTTTTTCTGGATATAGTGCAAGCTGAGCAACCATGATAAATTTTCATGAATTTGTATATTTTTTATGGTAAAAACAGATTAGTATTTATGAAAGTGTGCTTTGTGGGGTTGTGTGTTTGCATATGCCATAATACAGGTCTCTTGCTTCTGTGTTGATGAAGGGACAGAAGAAAACCTTGACAATTGTAATTTTTTCCATATTGTGACAAAAAGCTGTATTTCCTGAAGCCTTTGGGTATAATTTCACCTGTTCCTGTCATTCTAAGATGGATATATCAGCCAAAGCTATTCTTAGTCCTCCCCTGATGCATCAGGATGTCACAGAAGAAGTGTGGACTGTTGCAGCTGATATATGGAGATAATGGGCACGACGTGACTTTCTTTTTTTTACTTTCTTTTTTTTTTTCCCTCTTTTTTTTTTTTACTTTTCTTTTTTTCCTGTTTTGCTTTTCTTTCGCTGTCTGTATGTCTGGCTTTAATCAGTCACTTCTCTGTGAAATGTTTCAATTGGGCCTTAACAAACTCTTTGCTCTTCTCTGATATGGACGCGTGGATTATAGGTGAAACTACATTAAGAGGCTGCAGAGGTTAATTACGCCTGAAAGTTTCCAGTACTCTCCACATCAGTTGACACTCTCAGCACACTACATAAACAATCTGGGTGAAGCTATCATTAGCAAAGCAAGAGTGCTGCACTTGCCCAGCCCCTGCACTTGCATTTCGAAGTTTTCATACATGCTTGTACATCTTGCATGACCCATTTATGCATAGAAATAAATTTGTAAGTCAGCTGCATAGCCTCTGTGTGATATTTCTTTCATATATATAAGCAAAAAGATTCCTACCTGTCCTACCAACACTTAACAGCCAAACAGTCCTTTTCCAATCCTTCATTTTTATTTTAAAGTACTTAATCTTTCTTTTTTTAAATAAAACCTTGTAGTAAATTTGGTAGAACACCTGCATATATTGTACTTGTCAAGAACTTTTGAGGTTCTGTAGGCATATTTTTCAAGTTTAAGAATTTTTTCTCTGTTGAGCTGAATGCTAAGTTTTTGGGGAAAATACTAAAGCTGTTTAAACAGAAGTGTTGTCAAGAGTGCAGTGCAAACATCCTGATAAATCATTCCTCTCTTTTTAGTGGAATCCATGTAGGTCTTAGGTTAAAAACGAGAAGGCATAAGGTTTTCAAACAAATGCAGTCCTTAGGACAATCATGTCTCATTTAAGATTATTTCAGACCAAACTCCAGTTAAATCAGTTATCTCCTATGCAAAACAAAGAAACGAAAGGGCAAGTAGCTGCTTCCCTTTATCTCTTGGCATAATGTTTTCTTACATTCCAGCACCATTTTCTTTACTGTTTTTGAAGAGAGAGGAGGCAATTTTATGCTTTGGAGTGTGCAGGAACAAGTTGAGGAAGGGTTGGAAGGTCAGCCAGTGAGCTCAAAGTGTGGCAATTCACTTCTGTCTCACCTCATTCCTGCTTCTTCAGAGCAGCAGCACAATAATCTTTTAAATCTGTTTGATATGGCTCGTACGCTTGAAGCAACTTGGACACTGCTTACATAGGAGCTGTCTTGAATTTGCCTATATGAGATCACAAAAAAAAAAATCCTAGAACACTCAAGGAATTCTCCAGGTTGCTAGATTTAATTACCAGAATTTCTAAGGAATTCTTTTGTACCAAAAATAATTGGATCATCATTTTTCTAAGTGGATTAGATACAAAAATATAATGTAAAACAGCCATTATGGTGAGGTATGATGTGGGACATTTTTAGCTGTCAAAATGTGCTTAGAAATGTATAACAAATGCCAACATGATACTGTGAATTTTGAAAAGAAAAAGACGTGAGTTCTGCTGTTTGCTGTTGCCAGTAAATGTCTACTTTTGTTTGGACGCTATTACTACAAAAGCCAAGATAAGACTGTGATTTGCCAATTGTTGCATTGTGCTGTCCAGCTCTGGTTTTGAATTAAAATACACATATGCCAAAAATTATGTTTATATAATTTAGTATGTTGTGTAACGAAAGAGTGTTAGGTAGTCCAGTTAATGAAATTATTAAATATTGGCAGAGTTAAATTAAGTTTATATTCAATTTTTTTAGGACATTGGGTGGAAGGAAAGTTGAATTCTATTTCATATTAATTGAAACCAACTAGGTTGTTGATATAGTAATGCCTGTAAATAGCAATTAACTGCATTGTGGCACTAGTTTTTGCTAAGAGGACAACTCAGAAAGTGCTTGCTTTGAAATAAAACAGTCTAAAGAGGAGTTTTTATTCTGCATAAAAGTGTGTGTAGATAACATCTATTTCGGACATGTTAGATGTTGCTAGTTCCACAACCACATACTGGAGGAAATATCTTATAACTCACAATGGAAGCCAATAAAGGAGAATTAAGTATTCAGTTCTTGAAGATGGCCTATGGGATATTGCACACCTTATTATCTTATGTCAGATGAAGTCTTGATTCTCAAAGTGAGTACAGCATTTTCCTTTTTTTTTTTTTTTTGAGTACATGTACAGTTTTAAGGATCTCATTCTTTATCTCAAAACCCTATTGCGGTCAGTTGGATAATTTTCTTGACTTTGAATATCATGTGGATGAGGGAGTTTGCAGGATCAGCCATGTTTTCTTTGTGAGCTGCCCAAGCACTTTCAGTTGAACAAAATCTGCACACCCCAACTTTTTTGAGTTGTTTGTTGTTTATTTTTCCATTATCAAGATGACTAGTTATATGTTTCATAAGTAGGTTTAAGAGTGTGGCAAACAGGCTCCGGTCGTCCCTTGTTTGGTTTGACACACTTCATGGACACTAACACCTAATTAGTCATTGTCTGATCCAAAGAATTTGAGTAGCTTGTTGGTTTTGTTTGTTTATTCCATTCCATCCCATCAGCAAGTAGAGAAGTGTAAAACATATCTGGAAACAGAAAATTACGTGAAATGTCCATGTTGAAAAATTTCTCATCATAGGTAACAGAAGTTTGACCATTGCACCATTCTTAAATTCATGTTCTTTGTGCAGTGAGAGACGACACTCTTGTAAAATACACATCAGGAAAAACTAGGAAAAGATTGAAATTGTGGTTAACAATATAACACAAAACTGAAAGTGAATTTAGATGCTTTCTGAGGCAAAAAGAAAGTCAGTCAAAATTTGAAAATGTAATCTACTTAAGCTAGATTGAAATAAAGTTGTCTGGAAATCAACATTAGCACTTTCAAAGGGTTTGTGCTGTCAGTCAAGACATATACTACTCTTTCTTCTGGGCATTTGTTTTCTAGTTTGGGATTTACTGAATAAAAATGTTAAAAAGATTTCCATGCAGACAAAAATTCCAGCCCTGTTCCTTTTTGAATGACTTATATAAACACTTGCAACAACTCAGTCCCAGAATGTTCATTAAAGTCAACATCTGCTAAGCCTCAAAATTTCTGGCTTTACTGGGAATATTTCCAGTTGTTGTGAACTAGGTAATTAGGTTTTTCCCCTTTAACACAGCATATTTTGCTACAGCAATAAGCAAAGAGGTTGGTAAAGTTTTAAAGTATCATTTTTTGATCAATCTAAGCCAAACCTTGACAGTTTATATTTGTATGAAAGCTTTTCCTTCATATTTATTTAAAATTGAAAGAAGTTTAAAATCTTTGATGCTAGAAACTAACCCTTAGGGTATCTAGTGATAATGTCATGTCCAACTGACATGACATTATCAGAGTCAGTGTCAATTATCAGTGACATTGTCTTTATCAGTGTTAATGTGCATACCTTAATACCTTAAACAAAAATATCATCACTGCCATATAGATCATGAACATTTGCTTAGCAGAAGTATTCATAAAGATGACCAGGTCTTACTGCCCAGCTGTAGGAGGGCATTAGGTGCCTTGCAGTGTTACCAGTAGACAGAAACCAAGAGAATTGAAAAGGGAAGAGGAGGGTGTAAGATACTTTACACAAGGTGGGTAACTGCAAAATAAGGGGTATTTTAAATTTTTCTGGGTTGGGTGAGGGTGTTTTTTGGTTGGTTTGATTTTCATTTCAGTTTGGTTTTGTTTTGATTTGTTTTTTGGGGTTTTTTTTAATGTAATTTATGTTATCTAGCTGCCTGGTTTTGTTCTCCTGGCTGCAGTTGTTTTGCCCAGGAACACATATGCATGAACATATATTGCAGGGAACTTGGAGGAAGGGTTTACAGTAATTTGCAGAAGCTAGCCACATGAAATAAAAGCAGGGGCATTTCTGTTAGAAACCTGGCTTCAGCTAGTGTCTGCCTAACCACTGTTGAGTCTAATGAATAGCAATGGAGTCTGGTATTATGAAGTGCAGGGAATCATCAAAGGTAATAAAACTGAGATCAGACCAAAGCAGCATCTGGGAGTGAAGTTTTAAGTAGCAGACAGGAATGTGTACTAATTATTGCATTGTTAATATGTTGCATGTGTTGCTTGAATAGAGATGGTGTGAGTAAGGGCAGTCAGTAGCACAGCCAGTAGCCCTGGATTTTATCCATCACAGATTCTGTATTAAATCTCCAGCTGCTTTATAACTTTCCTAATGCGACATATTCCCATGCAAAACCAGTCTGTCCAACTGAGCACACCACTTCTTTCAGATGTCACCAAATTTATGTAGCAGCCTAGGACCACTTGGCTTCCTGCTAAACCGGATTGAAAGCTTAGAAGAGACAGCTGGACAATGTTTCATTGCTACTAAAATATTTGCATTGTATGCAACAGACACTCAAGTTCATCAAAATGCTTTGATAGCTCTTTTCCTATATATATATATAGGAGGAACATTTAGTTGAGATGATACTGCAGCACTGGATTCAAACACAGCTTTCCAAAATGTCTTTTATCCTTAGAGAAGACTGTTCTTTCTCAATATAAATAATGAGGCTTTGGAAAAAGTATTGTTTTTCTCCTGGTGTGAGATGGGCCGAAAAAGTACAAAACAGGCACACTACACTAGTCAAAAACACTTTTTATCCTGAATTTTATATGTCTATTGCTTGAAATATCAAAACTGTGAAATTAAATTTAATATTCACCAACCTGTTGAAGAGAGTTATATATAGCAATTATACTTCAAATTTGCAAAGCCAGAGCAGCGTAAGCTCATTAATGTTCTGGAAGCACAGGAAGCAATAAAAATCCTGTAGTGCTTTGAAAATGATGCAGCAGGATAACGTAATCAGCTTTCTCATGTCTGCATGAGAAATAGTCTTGAATACTAGCTGCAGTAATAGTGGTAAGTGTGGTCATCATTTACCACCATTTAGCCTTCCAAATTTCAGACTTTTACTATCTTTACTGTTTAAAATGCAGAAAATTCACCTGTTTATGGGTAATATGATATGGAGTTTGTTTATCCTTTGTAAAATGAGGTATTGAATACTCCACTGGCAGTCTACTGATGTAGTTGGTAATCTATGATGAAAACTTTTGGTTAATGAAAAGTAGAGAGGCACTGGAGGAGCTCACATCACCATTCATTTGACCTGGAAATGGAATTTCTTCTGTGATTTGATTTGAGCATCCATCAGAACAGTTGGTTTTTCTTGGAGCTCTAGTCACAGAGTCATCAGGAAAGAAGGCAGCAGGGCATAGGCCACCAGCTGGATTATGGTGGTCTGGATTTGTTCAGTAATGTTCAGTCCCAAACAATCCAATGACCAGATCCTAAAAAAACCATAAAGCACTTGTATTTGAAAAGAGAAAGGGGGAAGTGTGTTGTAGTTCTTCTGGGCTTTGTTCATCCTCCTATCTGTTATTTTTGCCAGTCGGTCAGGACTGCAATAAGATGTTCCCTATTCAAGTTTTGCTCTCTGACTCCAGGGATCAGAAAGTCTGATATTGAATTGTTTTCTCCTCAACTCTCTAGATTTTGAAGCCTATGTTTTTACTATGTATCTTGCTCTGTATTGTATTTTACTTTGGACACAAACGCCCACCTATCTGATTTCAGTGCTAGCAGTAGCTTGGTGAACCTCCATGGTGCAGAATGGGAATAGTTTTGAAATCTGGAAATGTTTCCTGGGCTAGAGAGATGGTTTCCCACCCAGCTCTAACTAGCAGTCACATATTTATCCATGGAATTCCCATATGGCTTTGTGGGTGGTAATGTGTAGAGGGCAGATTTCCCACCACAGCAGTTTCCCTCAATACAGATTTATTTCTTTTTAGCTCTGCAGAGTTTTCAGTCTTAATCACTGCTAAACTTAGGCCTGGTGTTTGTATTAACTGTATGATTAAATAGTCTATATTGAACCTTACAGCTCTTTGGATACCCATTTGTTACTTTTGTCTTTAAAATTGGATAATTACTTTGAAAGTTTCCTCATCCTGACTAGAGGCTGAATAGAATGTACAAAATCCTGGCACCAAGACTTTAATTACAAGCTCCAGCCTGGAGGCAAATTGGTGACTCTGAGGGTTGAAAACCTCAGCCATGCAGAAAGCAAAGAACCAACAAAAACAGAGTCCTCTGGCTGACTCCTGCAGATGAGAGCACTGCCCTGCTCTGTGTACGTAGCGGGGGGCAGAGAGCAGTCAGCTTTTGGCATCTTTGTCAGCTCTGAAGTCAGCACTCCTCAGAAATTCATGGCAAGGAAATATTAGAGCAAAGGGGTCATCCTGAAATTGATAAATACCAATTTGAAAATGTCTCACATTGCATAATCATTGGCCAGAGCCAGCCTGAGTGGGACATATTGTGCAGTGTTAACTTGTGAGCTGAATCCAGGAATTTTAGATGTGTACCTGACTTTTGCTATTAATGTGCTGCAAGGGGCTGAGAAGTTTTTTGGCTCCAGTCCAGTACAAACAGACCTTAGCTCAGTTAGATGATAACTTTCTGGCAAATGTTTCTCATTCTCTTATTTAGAGGAAATACTTTTTTAAAATCATGGTAGAAAAGCAAAAGAATAAGGAAGGCATGGTTCAGTTGAGACCTGGGATGCAAGAGGCCTTTTAAAACACACTATGACTTTTGACTGTGGCTTGGTCCAAAGGCAGATGCCCTGGCTGGACATAGCAGGTGACTACCTCCTCTTCCCTTGCAGGGTGCGTGGACTACTATTATTCTACCCCTACCACACTAATGGGGCGCAATTATAAGTGCTGCTTTGCTAACAGTTTTTCTTCATTTCGTGGAGCTCATTGGAGGCCAAAATGTTTCTTAAACCAGTAGCTTTTGAAAACATTGTATAGTGATTTAATATAAAAACTGTTACCGTTTGGCGTCCGTGCAGAAACCTCATAATGATGCACCAATGCTGATCATCTGGCTCAACTCTTGAGTTTTTGCTTTTAAGACTGCTTTCAAAGAATTCTTCTCCTCTAAATGCTTAAAATTGCATGGACGTCATCATCACCTCACTGTGTTTTATTATTTCACAAGTGCTGCTGCAAAGCAAAAATCTTGTTGAGTACCTTATCCATTCTTAGCAGTTTTCAGCACTGTGCACCATAGAGGGTTACACCTTCTTTCACTTACCTTTTGTGAGTTACATACCTGTAGAAGCCCTGCTATTCCTTGCATCTCTTGCTGGGTTCAGTTCCAGCTTGTCCTTGGCTTTCCTCACCCCATCCCTGTGTAATCAAACTTTGTGTCCATATTCTCCCTGCATCACCTGTCCTGGCTTCACCTGTCTATGCATTTGCTTCTTTCTCTAGTCTGACCACCAGTTCCCTACTCAGCCACATCAATCTCCTGCCTTCCTTGCCTGATTCCTTGCCCCTAGGGCTGTTAATTCTTGTGCTCTATAGAAGGTCCTTTCACCTGAGACATGGCAGAAGAGACCAACCCTCCTCTGGTCACAACCACTTTTCAAGCAGTTGTAGAGAGAGATGAGGTCCCCTCAGAGCCTCCTCTTCTCCAAACTAAACTGCCTCAATTCCATCAGCAGCTCCTCACAGGACATGTTTTCTAAACTCTTCACCAAGTCTATTGCCCTCTTTGGACATTCTGCAGCACTTGAGTGCCCTTCACTCTAACAAAGACCCCAGCCCTGGACACAGCACTGGAGGTGTGGCCTCAGCAGGGCCCAGCACAGGGGGACAATCCCTGCCCTGGCCCTGCTGGCCACAGCATTGCTGATCCAGGCCAGGATGCCATTGGCCTTCTTGGCCACCTGGGTTCACCCCCAAGTTCCTTTCTGCTGGGTAAATGGACTCAGCCACTCTGCCCCAGCCTGTGGCACTCCCCAGGGCTGTTGTGACCCAAGGGCGGGACTCAGCACCTCAGCTTGTTGAACCTCACTCCACTGGCCTTTGTGCATCAAAGCAGCCTGTCCAGATCCCTCTGCAGAGCCTTCCTGCCCTCCCACCGAACATGCAGTTAAGCACCTAGGCATGCAACTTCCTTCTGCCTAAGAAAATAAACTTATAAAACAATCTGATTTTGTGCTTCTGCAATTAATTGAATTTTGTATAGTTTGTAATTTAAAGACATGAGTTATGTTCTCCTTTATAGTAGCATTGCCCTGATTTAGTCTTCTCATTAAAATAAATACCAAATATTTTTGGAAGTATACTTAAAAGAGGTCAGGCTGCTTTTTCATGATTTTTAGTTGTTTAGCGATTTGAGGCAATTTTCTTTGTATGAAGAAGCTGGATTCTGAGACCACAAGGGCTGGTGTTTGAGGTGCTGTACCATCACTAAGAAAGCTAATTGTACTAATTTTCAGTACAAGTGAAGTCTTTCACCTGTCTTTAGAAACAGCAATGACAACAAAAGCCGGAACAGGACATGTCATGAACTCTTATCAGACTCAGGATTTCAGGATTTCTTGTCGTAATTGTTAGGACCTTAACCTTTACAAAATGAAGCATTTGCTCTTGCTTTAGGAACAAAAGGTTTCCTTCCGTAGTTGTAAGTTTAGTGTAAGAGAAGATTGAGTAGAGCAACTGCAACATGCTCTGGAGTAAGCTGAGCCCCAAATACATTTACCAAATTTGTTGAAAGGTGAACCAGAGGAGGCTGGAATACTCAGAGAATTAGACTGAACAAAGGGAGCTGTGCACTGAAAAGCCATAAAAAGGGCTCTTAACCCTCTGCTTGCTTTAGTAACTTAGTGGCAGTATATTAAATATTGCAACTGACTGCAAGGGAAGCAGAAAGTTCAGCAGTTCGTTCATTTTAGTGCCTTTTGTTTGGAAAAAATATTTAAGAATAAACCTTAAAAGAGGAAGAAATAAATGTAATTCTGAGTGTTTCTTTGGTGGAAAGCACTAGAGAACTCTTTCTTAAACCCACACAAACGTTTTCTTTGTAATGTAAATCAAAGGTATCTTTCCCTGACACATTGATGCAATGTCTTATCTTTGATAGAGTAACAAAATATTCTCTTTTCATTTTCTTTCCGAAGTTGGCAGAAGTTAGTTTTTTGACAGAGAGAAAGTCAATATCATGTCCTCAGCAAATTTTGTACATCTGTTAGCTGTATTACACCACAGTAAGAAAGTAGCAGCTGGAATTGCAGGACCTGATAATGTTCTCTTTCAAAGAAATTGTCATTTTTCCATTGACTTCATTGGGATTGAGGCCAGTTTACATTTCACTAGTGTAAATCACTGATTTCTGAAGAAGAATGGCACTTCTAAAGCAACACTTGAACTACCTTTCACAGCCTTCAAGTCTTAAGAGTGTCATGCAGATTTTATCTCATACAAAATAATCAGTTGACAAGATAGTGCTCTTGGTAGTCACTGACAGTGGCATTCCAAGTGAGGTCTTTTTGCATAGCAGATCTCAGTAGAGATTACTTTGTCAGCAGCAAGGAAAACCTTCACTTTTTCTTCTTACAGTGACATTTTATTTTAAGCAGCTACTGCAATAATGTAGCAATGTGCAAACTGACAAATATGAGACTGGTTGTGCATGTGTTGGTTTCAGGCTTATTTAACTCTCTTGAAATTGCTGAGGCCATTTGGGTGTGTGTGTTTTTAAGTAGCCTCTAAATATGGTGTCAAAGAAATAAACAAGAAAAACATTTTCTGGGCATTAGTTCTTTGTGGATTACTAGCAATATTCAAAAAGTGACAGAAGCTCTGATCATCCCCATCTGAAAGTCCCTAAATCACAGAAATTCTAGAAATCAAATATTTCATTAGAGTGTTACATACCACCAATGCATTTACTCATCATCACGGTCACAAAGTCCAAACAACTTCATATTCAAGAACATTAATAAATGGTGAAGTACCTCACAGTGACATAAAAGAGAATGTCCACTGATTCCAAGGGAGTAGCTTTGATATCAAGCAGATGAGGGTTTGGTGCCATTATTTTACTGAGTTACTTCAGTTTTTGCTTGTCTTTGTGAGTGGGAAGTATTTTGCTGTTTTGTTTTTGGTATTCAAATATTTCTCTTTTAGAGGTCAAATAGGAAATGTCCCCTCATATATGTTTGCTAAGAGCAGTTGATAGAGTGATTATAAATTTTTCCTTTGAAGAAAAATATGTCCTTCACTGTAGATTGATTAAAAACAACTGTTGGTTGTATTTGGCACAGACATAGTTGATCATCAACATACATTAATACATAATTTTGCTATGTTTTATCTTACAGACATTTTCGGTTGTGTGTATATTTCAGATTGTGATACAGTAATATACATCTAATAGAGAGTTGAGTTTGAGTTGCAAGGAAATGGACTTCACTGAGATATGTGCCACTAAAGGATCCAGACTGAAGTTCATGGAAACTTTTTCACTGGCTCCCATTAACTTTAAATCTGATTCCTAATCAATTTCTAATTAAAGTTGCCTTCTTTTCTTAGATTACTCAGAAATACTGCCCTGTAGTTTTGGTTCACAATTGGACAAAAATAACATTTAGCTTAAACACTTGAGTTCCAATTCTCCTGTGTAAAACAATTTTATATTAAAGAAGTGTGTTCCTACATTGGTACTGTGATATTAGAAAGCAGGTACTTCTTTGTGAGGTGAGGAGGTGGAAACATATTTCATACAGCCGACTTCTGTTTTGTTTGATATTAGAGCCTTTTGTCTGCAAGGGCAACTCTTTACCTTGACTTTTAAATGAGATTTTTAAAATTCTGTTTAAATGCAGCTCCAAAAAAATCAACTTCTAGCATGGTTGTCTTGGCAGAATACCTGTTTTAAGTACAGTTTCTTAGAGTACCCCAGATGTGTAAATGTGTATCCTCTTTAAATGATCAAATTACATCCCACCTCTCCACTCACCAGTCTCATAAAATGCTTTTTATTTCTAAAACTGCTTTATATGTCTGAGACTTTGCAATGTTTCACAACCAATTTAATTTTTCTTGTTATCCAAGTTACTAGTGAAAACACAGAAAATGTATCAATTTTCCTGAAGTCCAGCCAGATAGATCCCATCCCATTTATGTTCCTTCTCCCAAAAATCCCCAACCAACCAGTCATCAAAGAGAGCTATCAGAGTACCTTGGCATCATACTCTTTTGGAAAAAGCATGTTAAATTTTTATGCCATTTTCCATTTATTTCCATGCATTTTAATGAATGTAGAAGAGAAAAAAACTTTATACTATGATTTTTATATTATTTCAGAATTACTAAGAGTAGTCTTTTTTCTCCTGAATCAGAAGTAAAACCCAGCATTACTGGGGTGTTTTTTTTTTTTTTCTTGATAATATCCAGTGGTAAAGCATTCCCTTTTTTTTATTCGACTCTGTAAAGAATATCTAATGGATAGGTGTGGCCAGCCACCACAGGACAGAAGTCTCAGGATGCTGCATTTTTACCAAAACCTGCCTCTAAAGCCCCGTGTCCTTGGAGCACCTCACCATGTGAAGCTTTTCTGAAAAAAAATGCTCAAATTCATTTTGGGGGGAAAAATTGTCCCACACAAGCGCATGGGCACTGTAAAGGGTCACAGTCTGTCCATGTTTATCAGCAGATGGAAGTCAAATTACAACCTTGCTGTCTTCATGCAATCCAAAGGGTGAATGTAAATGCATGAGTAGGAGATGAATATATAAACAGAAAAAAGAGACAAAATTATTCCTCTTATCTTGTAATTATGCGTCATCTGAACTTAATATACACAAGGATTTCTGCAATTCCTCCAGATGTCAGAGACCAAAATCTTTGAGGACAGCCATTTGTCCAGGAGGACCCTTTGAGATAAAACTGTGTTCAGATTAAGATGCTGGCAAGGAAGAGTTCAAAGTCATGTCAAAAGTGCTATCTAAGATCATTTTTCAGGAGGATCCATGCTTGTCTCCAAGGCAAAGCAAGAAATTTGATGCTTTGTCATCTATCCCAAGCATACAATAATTTTTATGGTTCATTATAACTTGGAAACATAGAATGGCTTCACACAACAAGTCACTTACCTCAGCTTTACTGCCATTAGTTCTTTATACTAATATGATTTAAAGCATCCAACAGGAACATGTAATTTAAAAATAATAATTTTGCTTTTGCTTGCTTTAGTAATTTTGTTGATTCTCCGTGTTTGGTACTGTTTAACACTCTTTTTACAAACCACAAAGTATCTGCAGATTTTTATATGCATAGTTACATGACTTCATGAACAGCTACTCAGATTCATAATTTTTCATTTCTGGTTTTGCGAGAAAATGGTGGATGATAAGTTAGTTATTTGCAAGATAATGATTTACATATGGCTTTCGTCAAGCCACATTTGGAAAGAAATCAGCCTGTAGCTAAAAAATTCAAACCCAACAATTTAACATTGTTTTGTTAGTTAAATTACATTAAATGACATTATGTTGGAGGCACAAGAAGTACATTCTGTTGGAAGCATAAAAATTTGTCAAAATTGCTTTTCATTTAACTTTAACTGATTTATTAAGCAAAAGAGAAGTAAGCAGTTAGTTGCCAAACTAGCTGATTCTGGTTACTGTTCCTATTTTTTTTTCTTAAGTAGCAGAACTCATCTTCTGACACCTTTTTTCTTATTGTTAGTCATTGATTTCTTTCCTGTAACAAAATCCAATATTTTTCAAAATCCAAATCACTTCTTAATTTTGAATGGATAGTGACATGAATAAGTTGAATAAATCGTAATGAAGTTATTTTCTGCACTAAAACTCTGACACAAGGTTTCATGCACATCCTTTACTACTTAAGTATTTGACACCTAACTTTATTAGCAAATGCACTACTCTATTTAATATCATAATTTTAGTTTAGTTTAGTCCTAATATGTTGTCATACAACTAAACCTATTAAATAGTAGAATCATAGGACCACTTGAGCAACTTCCATGAATTACTTCATAGAATTATTGAGGCAGCTTTGGTGATTATAAAGATCCACACAGCTCGTCAATCACTCCCTCCTCCAGTGAGACTGGGGTGAAAATCAGAAGGATAAAACCAACTAAGTTATGCCCAGCCAGCCCCTGGCCAAACACCCTCCCCAGGGCAGTTTTATTTTTGTGCATGACACTGTATGGAATGGAATATCCCTGTCATCCATTGGAGTCTGCTGTCCCAGCTGCTTCACCTTCGAATTTCCTGTGCTCCCCCCGTTTCCTCACTGGCAGGGCAGTGAGGGCCAGAAAAGGCCTTGAATTTGTAAGCCCTGGTCAGCTGTAGCTAAAACATCTCTGCGTTATCAGCACTGTTTTCACTGCTTACCCAAAACACAGCACCATTTGAGCTGCTATGAAGAAATTTAACTCTGTGTCAGCCAAAAAAACAGTACAAAACAGGCCAGCGTTGCATTTAGACTTGCATACCCTACTACAGTCATAGTATCTCTTGATGGACCTATGAGATAAACGATCAATCACTAGATACCCAAGAAGCAAAATATTCTAAAGAGATAGAGGGATGCAGGGTTGAAATGAATACCACTGTGATTTTAGTGGAGCAGACTTATCAATGAATGAACTTTTTAGTTTTAGGCCAGTCTTGAAATTCATTGTGCATTTATCTCACATGCCCACCCTAGTGGCACAAATAAAATATTCCTGCAATAGATAAGGCAAAATAATGTTGCCTTGGAAATTGTACGATGAACTGGTTTTTTGTGTACTATCTTATGTAATAATTATGCAATAGTCACTAAAATTTTAATTATTCACAATGTTTTCAGGGGCCTCAGGCTTTTTTCAAGTGAATTTTTTCCAGGGTTAACAAGACTTCCAGGCAAGTGAAAATATCTTACATGGAGAAGTCAGAGAAGAAAGAGATTTGACTATAGCTGACACATCTCTACCAAAACTGCTGTCACCACTGTATTTGTCATCTGTGTTGACAGCTCACAGGAAGAAAATCAATAAATCCAGTCATTTTGTGCATCTCTTGTCAGATACTGCACTTCATAATTACATGTAACAATTCCCTTATAGCAAAGCCAAAGGTTTTTTTTTAATCTCTTTATTAACTAGGAGTCCCATGTCCAGATATATTTTTGCTGGTTCTTTGTTGATGTAATTGCAGTTACTCTGTGAGCATCCTGTGTGAATACACTTCAGCCCTGTGCTGCAGTGCGCACTGGAATACAGTCCATCACTTTCAGTTTTCATCATGTATTTGCTTTGATGCCACTTAATGATGTTTCTGCTTATTTATAATATGCAGAAAAATCATGCATTGGGATATTTGGCAGACAATTTCTGTGGTATGGAAAAAGATGCAAACACATACATTAATGAGCTTAATATTCATAAGCATTATCAGTAGTAGATATTATTATCTTAGGGATATGTCTGTGTATTCACACGTATTATCTGATGTCATGAAAATAAAGTCATGGTCTTCATAGACGTTTGGTAAAAGTTAGCTAAACACAACTAAGCTGAAAAGATGCCCATAATTAGTGAAAACTTGAAATACTTTCTGAAATATATCATTCTCTCATTCTAGCTGTTATTACTTTTGTTTGGCCTGCTTCCAGATGGGAAATAGCTTAGACAAGATCTATCCATTAGACAACATTGACATCTGTCTTGTGGGTAGAAATATGAGAAGGGAAGATAAATGATGTCTCATGCCTGTGCTGAAATATATCAAATTTTAAGGGAAACAAATTCACCCTCTGCCCTAGGATTTTATGTAATATTTTCAGTATGTCACTATCATTTTGCCTTCATGTAGAATCCCTTAACTGTTCTTTTTCCACATAATTTTTGTATCAAAAATATTAATATCACTGGCTAGTTAATTTTATAAATGTTCAACTCAATTTGAGAGTATGAACAATTTGACAGCTATGTAGCAGTTTGGCCTCTGACAGGAAATATAACAGGTATTTTGCTTCCAGGTAAATGTACTTCAGAGCTAAGGAGTATATTTAAATTAAATGTGAAATGCTCAATATGTGTGTGTAAATATAGGTGTGTATATCTATGTCTTCATAAACAGTATGTCAGTAGCTAGCATTCATATTGTTCAACTATAATTTAACATCAGCAACATAATAAAGCACATCTATGTACATTATTTAGTATGCTCAGTACATATGCAAAAACACACATATGAAAAGAATCCCTTTTCCTGCATGCAGCTTAATGCTGTGACAAGTGAATTTAGACACTTGCAGGTGCATAGCTGAAGATATTACCTCTGTCTGTTCATTTTTGTTGTTGAAATTTTTTTTTCTGGTGTCTTTTAAGTGAAGAGTAATGTAAAACTTTTTGTGGCAACTTGGCCTTTGCAGCCAGATGCCAGTGTAATATGCTATCATTTAAGACATGGTAAGATGGGAACAGAAGTGGAATCATCATTGCTCAACTGGACCAGTGGCCCAGAAGCACAGAGACTCAGAATTACTGAGACAGACAGGGTGAGCCTTAGTCTGGAGAAGAGACAACTTGTTCACTACAGTATGACAAAGCTTTTAAAATTAGCTTTAAACAAGCAAGCCTGAGAATTAAGAGCAACGAAGTCATTGGGCGGAATCCCTCTGCACAGCTAGCACGGTGGCATGATGAGCACTCAGAAATAATGGAATGGTCAGGGTTGGAAGGGACCTTAAAGACCATCTAGGTTCCAATGCCCCATGCTGCTAATCCCTTCATGCTAAACAGTACAAGTACGGAATAGGAAACTGTTCCTCTGATAAAAATGTGCTGCATATATACAAAATAGACATAAATTTACGTAATAAATTCATTTGGCATAGGTAAAAAAGCATGCGCATATTTATAAGACATATAAATTTAAACACATTATTTGCTTCTTTGGGGGAAGGGGTATTGATCAGATAGAGGCATTATATTAAAGCTGAATTGAATTTAAATTCAATTAAGTTGTGCAAGCTCCTAGCCTGCATGGGAGTTTGTCACACAAGTAGGTTTGCTCTGTCAGATACTGAGATGTCTTAACAAGCAGAAAGAATATATTCTTTTAAAATATTCTCTTTACTGCCTCAACTGTTGCAAAATCTTTGTCGTTCTAATTGTTCTGGTAAGTGATGTTACCCAAGTTTCTCTAGTCACAACCACTGATGAATTCCAAGGGTTTCAGAAGATCTGTACTCAGTTTACACTATGGTATTTTAATTTCTCTATTAAGGCAAACTTCTGCCTCAAATTTTTGTATATATTTCTACCCTTTCTAGAGTGCTACCTATATTTAGTAGTACCCTCATGTATGTGCTTTGTGCATCACTGTCATGAGAGGCAATATTTTGTTACAGATATTCAAATTTTGTTACAGATAAAACAGATATTTTTATCTTGAAAAGAAAATTGCATACTTAAGGTTTTCTGCTTTCTTCTGCTTGAAGTTTTTATTACATTTGTTTTCTAGAACTGGATTTTTCACAATGAATCCTATGGCCAGTGTACAGCCTGTATATTCCTGGTGTCTCCAAGCATCTATAGTTTCTTTCCACCACAGTGTGGAAAATAAATTAACACCAACTAATAAAACAACCGTTTAATAAACTTATCTCATATATTATGGCATTTTTTATAATTGCTAATCTGTATGTGGCAGTTCAAAGCTGCTAGAAAGCTTTTGTTACAATTCAGCTTTTTTGTTATATGTTTTCTTTGAACTTGCACTGCAATGGGGAAGCTGAGGAAAAGGCTCTACTGATATTTGAAACACATCAAAGGCTTAAGAAACTAAACATGCAAGACAGATGCTTTTGTTAATGTCTGCTGTATCTCATTTCACAATCTTTAGCAGCACATACAGCTTCATGATTTCACACGACCACTGTTATCCTGCTCATTAATGTGAAAATTTGATGTGTAAAAAACACTTGTTTCAGCATAAAATTCTGATTTTTTACAAGAATTATAGTTTTAACATGCAAAGTTGGAAAAAAAATTTAAAAAGCAATAAATAGACAAAAAATTGCTAGTATAAACCAAATCTTAGGGTTCTTTATTGTATGGAAAGATAAATAGCATCTAGTCTGACAGTTCATGTATTGCAACCTATTGCATTTAACACTATAAAAGAGAATAGTAACTTCCGCATTTAGCATCTGTGCATATGATTATGGCTAACCATATAACCAGATAAACAGTAATCTTGGATTAGACATAAATTTTTAGAAAAACTTAATTTTTTATTTGCTAGGTGGTACTAAATCCCAATCCAAATTTTTCACTTAAGTGGTTTCTTTCTTAATGAGTTGCCCCGACTTCTGCTTCTACAGTTTGATCTCTGCTGAGCCTCAAAGTATTTTACATTAGGCAGTCATCTTTCTTTTTTTTTTTATTAGCAAAAACCTCAGCACAGAAATAATCCTAGAAGCAAGCAGAGTTAACCACTACGGTTGTTAGAGCTAATCCTGCCTAATATAGACCCAACTCTAGACTCCAGTTCTGTAATTTGAATTGGAAACTGTAGAGGAAAGGGAGTTTGAGACTCCTCATTCCTCCATGCGGAAGGATGCCCCAGGTATGCTTCCCCTGGTACTCCTATATTGTTAGCTTCTGATTGCTGATATCTTTTCTTGAAATATAGTAATAGTTATGGTCAGCATATTCTAATACATTGACTAATTAATACGAAACAAATTGGCTAATCAATGTTGCCCTCTACACAACAATGCTAAGGATGTGCATAGGTCCTGTTTACAATTATAAGTTCAAGTGGTAGAGAGGCCTCTTACAGCAGAAAGAGATGTGTGCTATCCTCAATTCTGCTTTGTAACCACAAATTTGTTACAGTACTTCACACATACTTCTTTCCGTTTGTAGACCTCATTGAAAATACTCATCTGTAAATATTCCCAGCTTTCCTCCTTGCTCAGAATATGATATTACCACTGGGATTTCCTTATCTTGTTTAAATTGAAAATGGGCATGGACTAAGGCTGTCAGTTTTGGTTTATTCCATTATAGTTAAAGTAGCAGCCTTTAATCATTACCAGCAATATTAGTGCCACAACAGTGTTTACATCTCAAATATGCTTCTAATTTTCCCAGTCAAAGGCAAATTGTTGGTGATATCTTAATGTTTTTTTAGGTAGCTAATGCCAAAATGCAAGGTTATGATCTTGATCTGAATATTTCCCAGATGTGTGGTAAGGTGAAAGGTGGAGCAGCTAACAGAACTTGACTTCCTATCTGTGTTAGTCTAAGTTAAGTGAATTCTAAGTCAGGCATAATTAGAGAATGAGACCCCTAGAAACCTTCACCTTCACAACTGCTTGAGATGAAAGCTTAGCGCTTGGGTGAGTGTAACATAATCCACATGTTGGAAGAGAAATCAGAATCAGCTGTCACTGTCTTTTGCATATGTTTTACAGTGCCCCATTAACCACCTTCTTGTCAAAAGTCAGTGATCTTCTCTGAGCTTAATGCTTCTAATTCATTTACAGTGGAATCAGGACCAGATTCTAAATCTGATGCTGGTTTGAACACAGTGCCATCCACTGAGGTTTCAGTTTGCATATGACAGATCCAGTTTGGAAAGGTGTAGTTGATAGAGATGGATTCCAGTGATCCTCAGTTACAGGAGTCACTTAACTCCCTTTCAAGACAGACACATCAGATATAACATAGATAATAAAAACCAAGAAATAGAACAACATATGAAAATTTTGGATTTGGCCCCTGAGGTTTTGACCAGAAAACCTTCAAAGGCTTTTGCAACCTGGAGCATTCTCTGAATTGAAAAAGCATCGAGAAATCTCTGCTATGTCCAAGAATGCTGAAATTGTTAAGCTGGGACTCAGACACTGATATTCAAATAATTTGAGATAATTAGGAAAATTTGTTTTTTTAATTATTGTAGTGTTACCAGATAAAACACTGACATAGATGTCAGATAGCAGTCTTCTTTCAAGTTTTGCTATTATCCTGCAAGGTCACTGCAGCAAACCAATCAGTCCTCAGAATCAACTGTTTGCTAGCTTCCCAAACTGATCTTACTGGCTCTGATGGCTAATGGTCCTGCAATGAGGGTCACACGCTTTCCAGGTGTAGTAATCTGTATGCTAATATGCAAAATTAAGTGGAGTGGCATGCAGGGGCATGTCTGTTAACACTTACAGAGGTAATGGCTTGTTTTTAATGTACATGATAAAAATCTTTTTATGAGAGTAGAGTGGGAAGACATTTTAGAGTGGTCCCATAACAAATCCATCAGTGATTTGCCTTAGCCCCTTGTTACCGAGACATATGCCAGGTTTCTTGAAGAAGTGAAGTTTAAGTATTAGTAGGCTTCTCCTAATAACTTTCACTTATGTTCATTCACTTTTGTTAATGAATAAGAGTTCTCATGTAAATGAGGATGTAGCTCCAATTAGAAACTAGGCAAAAAAAAATGAGAAGTTACAAATTTTTAGTTCTGCACTATGAAAAATGGTAGATTTTAATCTACCACAGGCCACAGATTTGCAAGAATGTATTTTGTATAGTTTTCCAAGCTTTGTATGTTTCATTGGAAGTAGCACAGAAATCAGGAATTGCTGAAGTATCAACTGCAAATTATATTGCAGTATAACTTGTGATATTACTGATTGCTGCTTATACGTATGTTACACCTTTAAGAAGAGAGAAGGCTTCTCTGAAGTCTCTCTAAAACAGAGCATACTTCTCATTAAAATCAATTTCTGAGCATTGGACTTAAAATGGTTTTGAGCAAACAATGGTGAAATAGCTGAGAATAGTGACAGCCTGGTCACTTACCCATTTGTCTGACATGTCCTGTTGAAATGGAATTTGAGAAGGGTAAATCTGGCATAAACTTACACCACCCTTTGGAAATTCACCATCTTAATTGTGGGTAGCTTCCCTTTCTTTGGGATTTTCTTCTCCCTTTTATGTGCCCCATTAGCACTGGAATCATTGCTTTTGACATATATATCAGAGATTGATATATAAAGTCATCAGATCAATTAGGAGGGATTTCTGAGGTCAGTGGGCACTAGATCTTGTCAGCTGATATTTTAGCAATGGCACTGGAAGCTTTGAGATACTTAAGGCAACGTGCTAGATCCCTTTGAGCCAGAACTGTTCCATTTTGACACCAGAGAGCTGGAAAGGTGGTTTGCCAACAAGGATTTCATCATCTCTGTCCTGTTAAAGATTTTACAGAGTCTTTGCTGTTGCTAACTATGTAAGTGAAATATATGAGACCTGGAAACCAAAAATCACCACAAATACTTTCAAATTATGTTACTCTATTGTTATAAGAAAATATTTTGAATATAATTTTTGCCCTGATACAAAAATTTCTTCTATCTTTCCTTCCAGATTTTTATCTTTTGCTGTCCCTGAAGGCTTTTGTGTTTTCATAGGCAGCTGAGAATGGAATAGAGGGACTGAGTGGAGTCAAGCAGTTCAACTGCTCTGTAGTTGCATGGAAGGGAATTGTGATTGAGCAGATGCATGACAAAAGATTCAGCAGTATTGTAATTTTTGTTAATTGTGCTAGTTTAAAACTGGCAAGGAGCTCCCAAGAGTGGTATTGGCACAAAATTTTTAAAACAGCAAAATATGTAAAGTAAATAAAGAGACTGAGAGATTAAAGGTAGCCACTGTGATCCTTAGTCACGTTTCAACTTAGTCTTTTTCTATCAAGTTCTTTTGTTAGTGTCTACAAGGAAAGGGGAGGAGATTACAGTGTGGGCTTGAGAATAAAAAGAGGTATTGGAAAGTAAAGAATAGGAAAAAATAAGTAATTCTATAGAGGTGGGCAGAAAAAAATGGCCCTTAAGAATCAAATTTGCATAGGTGGTATCTTCATGCTTTGCCTTGTAGGATACTTGCTGTCTGTGAGCCTGATTTGTGAAAGGAGACCATAAATTAATAATTCTTGTAGGAACTATAATGGGGAGTCCAAGTTTCATGTACTGAATCACAGGTTCTCTAGGATTTACTAGTATTCAAACACAATTTTTATTTTGTTTTTAAGTAGAATTCCCTTCACATTTCAGTCTAACAGGATTAGTACAGTTGTCAATTACTACTTATTTACAGAAATCAATGCCTCTTGTATAAACAGCACTGACTGCAGTGTTTGAGTCTGCAATTTGTTTTATTTGTCTAATAGAGCAAAAAAGGAAATATGGTTAATGTTGGATTTGATCAGATCATAAGCACAAAATAAGCAAATTAAGAACATGGGGATGAGGGACATAAATCTCACAATTTAGAGGCAAGTATCCAAAGTATATGTAATCTATAAAGACAATGCAATTTGAAAAAACTATGGTCTTGAATTTTTTGTCACCATAATGTGAATGATCACACTCCTGCTATTGCCTAGGACTACCACTATATCCGAACCATCTTCTGCTGCTGCCTAGACGTTTTAGAGTTTCTTCACACTCCTGGAATTCCAGTGAACTAGCCAGAAATATCATACAGTAGTTACAACTGGTTCCTTTGTAGTGAAATATTGTCAGCACACCATGCACACTGTGAGTACATCGAAGTGCAAATACTGTAAAAAATACTGCTCTTTGGTGTAGTAAGTCCAGCCCAGCATATTCAGAAATAATTGATTGGCTTCCTGTGTGTGAAAACAGAGTTTTATGGGCTTGGAAGCATTCTTGAGAGATCATGTGGTACATCCCCTTGTCCCACAACATATCTATCATTAACTCAGCTGGACACTTTTATCACCTGCTCTTAAAGTCTGCACACACTCCAAAGTATCTTTAATGAATAAAGAGAGTTTTTATCACCCTTATTAAAATCTTATTATTCTTAACATCCTCTCTTACTCTTCTGTGTAGCTGAACCCATTATTTCTGTTGTCTGTTTCATGCAATATTCCTCTTCTTCCCAGAAATTTTGAAGTACTTGAAAGTTACTGTTACACTTTTTCTTCCCAACTCTCCTCTTCCTAAGGTAAACTTTAACTTACAATTAATTACAAATCTTGGTTTTCTATGCCTAACACTATGCTGGTTGCCCTCCTTAGGCTACCTTGAAACAAGCAAAGAACTCAGATGAATCCTTCCAAATGCTGGATTATGTAGAAAGATTTTCTTTTGTTTTTTAAACATGTTTAGATGTGTCAGGAGGCTATTCACTTTTCACATTCCTCCCTCAAGGCCACATTGTACACCAGTGACCACACAGAAAATTTTCTGTAAAATAGTTATCTTGTTCTTCTTCATGCATTTGTGTTTCCTCAACACTTCATTCTATTTTTGCAGTTAATCCTGGCAACAATTGCCTAAATACAGTTTTCTAGCCTGTTTTTCATCCTACTTAAAATAAATTTATATTAAACTAGGGTATTTATGATAATGTAATGTGGTTGTGTCAAAAGCTTAACTACATAGCCCTTTTCATGACGTGACCTGTTACGCTGTTATAAAATCAGATTAGATTTAATGAAATTTGCTCTTGACTGGTCTTTGCTGGCTGCTTCTCTGCTTTCTTTCATTTCTCTATATGGGGGAATGTATATGTAAGAATTAAAGGGTGACTCCACTGCTTCAGACTAAAGGTCAGTCTGGTTTCCTGCCTCTGACAGTAGCAGCAGAAGCCCCAAGAGGAGAGGAACAAGCAGACAGCGCTAACTGCCTGCTATACTTCCCTACTGTGCATCAGTATGCAACTGAGAGACTAATGATTGTATTGATTTACTTGTCTTAGAACGTCATTTTGGGATTAATTGCTCTGATTTCTTCTCAGTTCAGGTAAACTGACATCCTAACAATGATTGCTGTAATCTGACAAGTGTGAAAAAAAAAATCACTTCTTTAGTTTTAAGCATTAAATTGTTGTTTTCTGGCCAGTAATTTCATTTTGAGATTCAGCGCATAGTCCATACTCCTTTTTCATTTTCTCAGTTCCTTTCAGTTTTACAGATTTTTGCTACTGAAATAATTTTTGTTCCACCCTGCAAAGCCAAGTGGTTTAGGTATTCCTCAAATACTAGTTAACCATTATTTCTGATAGTGCATGTTGCTCTTTCCTGTAGCTTTTCCAGTTCTGTTCTGTCTTTTATGAAACAAAAGACAACTGTAGCATTTGGGTTTAAAATGAAGTCATGGATGGATTTAAACTTTGTGGCTGTATTTTTCATTTCCTAAACATCCTACTCTTCTAAGTAAATTTCAAATTTTTTTAGTACCTATTACAAGACTAAGAGCTAGCAGCTGGGCCATAAACCATTCTGTAACACATTCAATGTTTATAAACCTGATGTTATTTTTCCTGTGTGCATCACTTTTTACAACATTCACCTACACTGGTTTTTTTTTTTTCTGGAATTTTATTTCAGAAATTTATTTTCTGCATTTTATTCTGGAATAATTGCCTTATCAGGTTGGGTTCTGAGAATCTTTTGCAATTATTATTCCCAATTCCTTCAGATTTAGTACCCTGAACAATTTATTATAATCAGTGGGGTTTTTCATGGCATTACTGTAAATCATTAATGAATACACTGAGGACAGAAAATACCAGGACTTTGTTGATTACTTTCCCAAGAAAAATTACTTTTCCTCGCTATTTTTAATCCATAACTTGTTTTTTTATTGTCTTCTATGCACCAGCTACACAACATGTAGAAAGAACCTGGAATACAATTATTGAGTTGGTCAAGCACAAGCAGTTGTAGACAGTTTTACGTTTAATGTCTGTGCACAGGCTGTACAAGGAGCGTGCTCACCATTGATCCGACATTCTCAGGTGTTTCTGCACCCACATGCAAAATCCCATTATATGGCAGCTCCGCTCTTCAGCTGCTCATCTCCAAAGCTGTCTGCAGGTCTACACTGTCAAATAACTTATTTCCCAAGGTGGCTGTTGGATCCAGCGCTACTGTTTTACACTGCACATGTTAGTTCACACCTAGCTTTATTTGGCATGAGCTATTTTCCACTGGGATCAATTTCCATAAGATTTTCAATATAATTCACTGCAGGGACCACATAAACAAGACCAAGCCAGTCCTACTTCCTTTGGTTTTTAACAGTTTGATGCCAGACCGTGCAGAGCAGTGCCTACATGACCTTGCCATCAGACTATACAGAGACCAAATTGGTGGGCTGCCACACAGCCTTCCCAATATGTCAGACACTCAGAACAGAAAATCCACAGGTGTCTCTGACATACAGGTGAAGCCTCTAGAGGTAATATTCTGAGGAAAATTGATCCAAGCCCTCTCAGGGACACACCAGACCAGCTCCATAAGGTGTGAATATGATTGTCAGACAGGTTTCTTCAAATGGCCTAGGGACGGGTTCTCCTTGCAGTGTTAGGCAGTGGTGTAAACAAAAGTATCTCTGAACCTGACACAGAAATAGGCAGAGAGGATGGGACATTCTTTGCCTGCTCTTTACACATTTCTTGACACAGCTTCTGCTGGTATGACAGCACAAATCACACTCACTGTCAGCTGAGTGGTTCATTGGGGTTCCTTGGTTGAGTGTACTTTATGCTGCTAAATTACAGAATGTTGAGCAGAAAAACTGGGAATAATGTATCAAACCTTGTGGATTTGATACATTATCTTTTAAGTGTCCTAAACATAGTTTAGCGAGCATTTGTGCACACACACAGTTTGAGAAGAAATAGCCCCAAAAAATTTCAGCAATCCAGGCTAGGGAACCATAGTTTTTATAAAAGGACAAGATGTGAGTTGCAAGCACGTGCAGGTAGATCACATAATCCTGTGTGCAAAACATGCTTGTTAGCTGTTATCTGAAGATGTCAGCAGGGAAGATGGAAACAATATAGAAGGAGACTTGAAGATAATAAAAGCAGAAGGGTGTGAAGTGATTGTGCTCTTCAGATCAGCCTTTTAAGTTTCTGTGCAAGATTGACGATTTTGTAATCCTGCTTTTTATGAGGTGTTGAATGAATGCTTAAGAAGACAGCACTTATCAGTGCTCATCAAAGTTTAAAAAGAACTGTTTGTACTAGCAGTCTGAAGATACCGGGTTCTAACCAGGTTAGAGACAGTCAAGTATTAAAGATGAAAACACTGTGAAAGACATATATCAGGTTGCACTGCAGCAGGCCATAGTTTACATGTGTGTGCTAGAGTACAGACCTTGTTACATGCTTTTACTGCATACCTTTGATGAAGAAGGAAATGTACATAATAGGTAAGACAAAGAAAAAAAAATCTAGCATTAAATATTGAGAAGTGGGTCACCTAGCATTGTAACAAGAATAATACAGTTATTGAATGGTGTCTTTTTGAGTGGTTGCCATTTAGGATGCATTAAGCACACAAAATTATTCATGTCAGAGAAAGAAAGCAATTAATGGATAAAAGAGTAAACTGATGATCAGAGGTCATCATGTTTTTTTCAGCTGCTAAACTGCTGGCCTTAATATCTTCTCATATAGTAACAATATGCAATTAATTTATCTTTCTTTACTCCGAGACTGTTGAACAAGTTTTATAACAATTGCGTCTTTCAATAAATACTTTGTTTGAAAAAGTTTAGAGAGTGGTTTGCTTGCAAAGTACCAACTAGGTTATAAGTTACTCAAAATCACCCATCAAATCATATACAACATTGTCCCAAACTATATAAATATAAGTATGAAGGTCAGAGGCCTGCCTTTTATTTGATCATATCCAGACTGGCTAAGAAAAAAAATTCTGGAGAAAAAAAAAAAAGCCAGGAGGGACAAAAAACAGATGTGAATTTTAAGGAATTTTTAGATACAGTGAAATACTGTTTGCATTGATTTTCTAAATACTGATTACCCATACCATAGAGCTGCCCTAGTGTACACTTCCCAGATATTCATTCTGTTCCCAGAGTCCTTATAAAGTTTTCTTGCAAAAGTGATTATTATGATCAAGTAACATTAGGAATATTTGTGGCATTGCAGAAGAAAACTACTGAAAGTGTTGATGAGTAACTACCACCAAATATAATTATGTGAAAAATAATGATCATTACAACTGTCCAGGGGTAATCTTTCATTATAGACATGTGGGTCCCGTATTTTAAAATACCATGGATTCCTTTTTCCCGTGTGAGGCAAAGACAGACATAAAACATTAAAACCAACAACTAATTGATGTTGTGGATTAGTGTGTTTGGCAACTTTCTGATTTGCAGGGAAAACACTAAAACATCATGTTTTTCCCAGAGAAACATAGCAGTAGCAGAATACTGCTAGAAACTGCTCTTAGTCATGGTATTTTAAAGAGGAGCCTGTAGAATTCTGCGACTTTTTTTTCTATTTCCCCCCATTACTAAGTTATTATGCCCATAGAGATTCAGGAGAAGATCCTACCTGCCACAGGCAGTGCAGTGCACACTTCTAAGCTTTGTGATAGCTATGCAGGTAGTTATGCTTCTGTCTCCTACCTTCCACAATAAGGTAAGTTTTGAGATGGGGAAATAACAGACCATATTTTTCCAGTCTTGTTTACTTGCACAGAGGGAAGTCAAGATCCACCATAAAGAAAAGCGAGGTCCAAAATGAAACAAAACTGATGAAAGAGAACTATTGTCCCATTTAGCTGTTGTTCTAGCAGCCTTAGCTAGAGCAACAGCCACAGTATGTGTCAGACAGTCCTAGCAGCAGACAACAAACTTGTCATTTGGATAAAGATTGTTGGTAGACAAATTGCAGAGGACGTCTGCAGCACGCTGGGTTTCCTTTCCCATAACGCCTATACAATGCCTCATAAGAGTTTTTTCATCTGTTGGTACATACTCTGACTGCTTTAGCACCCTGGCTCACTTCCATCTGCTCATATATGTCAGTGCCTAAGTACTGTTTGGCTCCATTTAATTGTCATTTGCACCCCCTTTGCAAATACAGGTATTGTATCTGCTAGCTGATTTCAGCCCATTCTCTTGCCAATATATTCCACCCAGCTAGGAGATAGTCCCTTCCCCAAGAGGGAAAGGACAGATTGCAGGCGACATACAGATACTTCTGTCTGCTACCATGCCTTTGGACTGTTCCTTCTGCAGTGCAGCTGTCTGTTACCCCTCCATAGTCTGTTGGAATGGACATTAAATGGAATAGCCTTACCTCTATCCAGTTTCTTCCAGTTAAAGTTATTCACTTTGAATCTTATACAAGTGGTAAAATGCAGGAGGCGAGTAAAGTAATCATGAATGTCAAAGATAACTTGGGATTTCACCCAGGCAGATCCATACAGCCCTCAGAAAATGTACTGATCTGTACTACTCACTTATAAGCTTTCCATTCTCCTGCATGTTTCTGTGGAGACATGGAAATTTAAGATTTGGCAGAAATCCTGAGTGCCTGGTCCTGTCTACAAAATGGAAAAATACATGGACTGCCAAGTTTCGATTAGGATTTGGATTAGGAACCAAGTTTCCTTATAAACACATGAAGTAGTCATTCTGCTCAAGTCAGTACCCATCAGGCCTTAGTTAGAACATTGGTCCAGTCTTGGGCACCTCAGTTCAAAAAAATTAGTCATCTGGAAAGAGACCAAAAAGAGAGCACTAGAAGGTCCAGAAAATATATACTACTAAAACTGACTGCAAAAACTTGGATTGCTTAGTCCTTAGGGTTTAAGGCTGATTTGTTTTCTATTGGGAGTTTTTTTTCCAAGCCAAATCATTCCAATGATTTTGTTTATAGTGCTGCTCCACAAACAATTACATTTGAAGGGTTGGTGAACTTCAGCACAGAGGCACGAAAAAGAAGCCAGGGAGGGCTGAAACTCCTTAAGGCATCTTTGTCAAGAGATCTGATCAGATAACTGCAACCCTGCATCTAATCATATGTACTATGCTGTTGTGGTGTTTTGTTTTCCATTTTCTCTCTTGGCATATGAATCACTGCTCTTCCTTGGTTAGTATGAGTTGTCACTTATAGCTTCTCTGTCCCAAAACCAGATCAGATAATGTATTCCTACACTGTCTGTGTCTAATCTAAAAGTTACCAGATCTTGCAGAGTTGGGGTCAAGCAGGCTGAGAGGCTCAGAAATCAACATTTTCAGTCAACATTCATGCAGCTGTTTATATGTCTTCCCATCTTAGCTCAAAACACAGAGCCCAAGAAATCTGAGCTCTGGTTAACAGAACCAGAGCCAACCAGGTACTGTTGGCTCTATGTGCCAACAGTATTCAATCTCAAGAGCCTGAATTAAATCCATCTGAAGGAAGCAAACATATTTATATTCCCTAGCACTTTAGCTAAATCTGATTACACGCTTGTGTGTTTGTGATGAAAGTGACAGACATGGTGTCCTTGAGGAAACATCTGAACTCATCATAACTGACAAGACAGATGTGTCCTCAAAGTCATTTCCAGCATTTCCCTTGCTTCAGTTTAACCTGTCTAGCTTTGGAAACTTAATAGAGGGAGTGGTGGTGTTTAGAACTGTCCTTTGAAGTTGGCTGTCTTCACTGACCAGAGAGAAAAATGTAGGCTAACTGTGATTCTGAATTAATTGTTTCTGTTATATTGCAGATGTACACTAGCTAAACTGATTCCTACCAATTTTGTGGGTAAACCTAAACTCGTCCTTTGCTAACCAACAGCTCTCATTATCAATCACTAAGAGATTCTCTCATCCCAGGTGGCACCCTTCATCTGCTTGGTTACAGAGAAATATTGATTGACTCATCCGTGCTCTGCTCTGAAATTAAACCCATAAAAGCGGTAAAAGATGAAAAGGAAGTTGGTACAGACTGTGTGAATCTGATAATGGGCTCTAATAATTAGTCTTCAATGTGATTTTTGTGCACTGTGGACATGTCACATCTTATGCTGATACTATGGTGATGCAGGAAGGCTCAGAGGTTTTGTTACCATAATCTTCCATAAGTTTATATACATATCTCAGGCTTATCCAAAAGTATTAGATGTGGGCATTGGATAGAAAAGTTCATGGAACATTAGTATTTTGGTTATAGTTGATCTAAAGATGACATATTAGCAGATTGTTTTGTGGTCTGTCAGTACATTAACTTCTGATTTAGAGTAGGAATGATGGCAGTCTCAAAAAAAAGTATCAAATATTATTAAAATCCAGAATCAAATCTTAAAAACAGAACTGGTTTAACTTCAAATAAACTTAATTTTTAAGTCAAAGCTTAGGTTTGGTTATTATTCAGGTTGGTTATTATTTGAGGTTTCTGCCCATAACTTTGGCACTGTGGGTTGTGTGCCTTGTATCTCAAGCTCCTTTACAAATTCAAGCACAAAGTCTGTAAGGTTGCCTTTCAGTGGAACTACTTTTGTTAATTGAAAAAGTTTTCAAAGGCAAGGCTTGCTTGCCATCTTCAGTGTTCTATGTATTTTTTTATTTATTAACCCATCATATTTCTTTTTCTGTTATCACAAAATACAGGTAAATATAAGAATATCAGTATAATTTGTCATTTGGGGATATTTTCAGCTTGCAGGTGTACTTGGTGAAACAGAGTGGAAACAGAGGCAGTGTCCTCATATACCTTAGTACTTGACCCTTCCATGACTACATCCAACAAATCTATTTGCTTCAAACCCCTTTTTTTCAAACCACCTACTAAGAACAGCTTTTTGGACTACCATGTAGTTCAACATTGTGCCTGAACACCAACTTGTTTTGACTTAAGCCAGTGGCAGACAAAGGCACCTCTTCAGAGAAACTCCCAGTTGGGGCACAAAAGCCAAAGTTCTGAAAAGTCAGTTTAGTGTCACCTGCAGTCACACCGAGCCCTGTCTTCTCCAGCTACCTGCCAAGAGCTGCAGCCTCCTTCATGGGCCCAACAGCTTCTTGTCACCATTTGGGAAAGCAAAAGTTTTCACAAGCTCTCAGTCATCATCCCATCCTATCCAGCTGACCTCACTCTTCATCTACAATACTTTTGCAGACAGAAGAAAACTCAAAGTGGGGAGGAGAGATTGTTTGTGGATTGCTGCACATATGGGATAATCTTTGAAAGGTGTAGGAAGATGAATGGTGGTTCCGTTCTTCTGCATAGATAGGACTGCAACTAGTGATGGAGATGTTCTAAATGTGTTTATAAGAACTCCTTACACAAATGATACAACTACAGGAAAATTACCACTGTCTCACACTGCAAAGAAGTTGAATTTGGCCCCAGAATCAAGTGTTTCTCGTGGCAGACATGTCTACACCCACTGCGCTTCTGCCTTGACAACAGATCTGATATTCTGTCAAATACCCTTCCTAATAATTGATTGACATAATTTCATTCCATTTCTAGGATATTATGCATTTTTTGCTTCATATTTATCAGCATTTTTATAAAATATAGGACATTTTTAATTAACATATAACCAAGGAAGGGCAATTTTCACTTGTAGTTTTTACAGACCCTCTGTGCAAAGCAAGAAGACAAACAGGTTTCTGTTGCCTTGTAATATGTATAATGATCACTTTTATAAAGGATAAAAATACAGTTTATTTAAGGTAAATACATTTGGGTTCCATTGGGAATATGTTTAAAACCTTTGGGACCTGTAAAGAGAGTGCATGCACAGCTACAGGGCACATCTCATCTTGATATTTGAAATCTTTCTAATTATAATTGGAAATTATTTGGGTATTGAAAGCTATGCTTTTACAGTGAATGTGGTCAATGGGGATTAGTTGTAATTGTTGGGTTTTACAAAGTTATAGCTGTGAAATAACAGTGTGCTATCTGGTTTAAAGCAATAATAGAGGCCAGAACATTTTGATTTCTTTTTAGTTAATTCATTTTAATTTCCAAGTTCCTAAGAAGCATGAAATCAGAATAAGTAACTCCTAAGACTTTTACCCCAATAACATTAATTTTTTGTGCTGCTTATTATCAAGAATAATTGCAAGTCACATTACATCATGGAAATTATTTACCTTAGAGGTCTTCTTGGACCTAAGTCTTAAGGCATGGAAATACCTAAGCCCAAGCAATGGTATAATATCAGATACAAGAAGCATGCAGGGAAGCATATTGAAATGCCTTTTTTGTTTCAGTCTTAGAGAAGAGAAAAAAGAGTTCCAAGGAAAGGTAACATTGTTGGGAATAGAATAAGAAAATAAAAAAAAATACAAAAGAAAGGGATGGGGAAAGGGGGAAACACTGTAGTTTTAAGCTTCATACTGTATATCGCAATTTCCTTTTAAAATATATTCCTGCTGAATTTAATAGCACTTCAAGAATAATCAAATGCATATTTTCACCCTTACATCAAATGCATTTTACTTCTTTTTATTCTAATTAAATTATTTCAAAGTTCTAGAAAGTTCTTAGGCTTTCTTGCAGATTCATGTCAGATGAGTAGGTGATTTGTCTACAGCAGATTTGTCTATATCACTGAAACCAATAAAAGATTCCTACTCCCTTCAAAAGATTTCTATCAAATTAGAGATTCTTCTCTTGGGAAGATCTGTACATACAGTGAATAATTTGCAATCTAGACAAAATCTAGCTGGTAACAGTGCTTGTAACTAGCAGGTAACTCTTGGGGGACTACAGAGAGTAGCAAAGTATCAAAGTATCAAGTTAAGTCTGTATTGCCCAAGGGTTAACAGATCAAGATTAAATTGATCTGAAAGAAAAACATCCATTAAATATCTACTTCTCCCAAATGAAATACTGTAGAGGATAGAAAATGCAAAATTGTCAACAAAAAATATACCTTTTTAAGCTTTCAGGTACACAGAACACACTCAGTGAGAATAAATCCAGGACCACTAGTGATGATATTATCAACCTGACAATAATTTGGAACAATTATTCTATGTTTGGCTACAACTAAATAGCTTAACCAGCTAAAAGCAAGCTAGTTGTTTTGAATATAATAAATGTAGTAACATATCTCCTCATGGACCTCCTTACAGTTGCTCCACCAGGAACATAATGGAGTATGAAACTGCAAACAAACTGTACCAGAAAAAGTAGACTATATTTTCATTAATTGTACTTGTGTTATTTTTATTTAAGTATTTTACTGGAAAGCAGTGATGTCCATCATTCAAGTGCAAGACACTTAAAATGGGTTAATTCTGTACAAGTTTCTTATTTAGGCACTGCTCTCCTTCAGCTCTTGGTGAAATAGTTAATGAAATAGCCTAATATGTTATTGTTACAATGATAGTATAGCCAAATCCAAATCAGTTTAATCCCTTTCAACATGAAAATTTATAATGGCACATGTTATGCCAGTATTTTTCTTGCTTCTTTGTGTTTTGGTTTGGTTTGGTTTTTTGTCATGGTACTGGTGATAGATATGGACCCAGACACAGTTCAGAATACAATTCTTTAGATAGAATTAACTGAATTCTTCTCATCAGTTTTGGCATGGAAAATAAAAAAGAAAAAGGCATCACTCATGGTGTTGTAGCAGTGTTTGCATCAGATTCTTGCCCTCTATTAGTTTGCTATCCAGAAGGTAGTCCATTTTACTCTGATTTTGAGCACAATTACTTTAGCAGATGTCCTGTGGGAGAGCTGCTCAGTCCTCTGTAACAATGCTCTCTCAGAAGATCAAGAAAGCAACTTTGGCTTTTCTTTGCTGTGAAAATGAACAACATTTTAAGAATAATACGGATTAGAGCCCTGCAAACATGGACTCACTGACCTGCCTCTATCAATGGCATGGCCCTGGTAAATGTAAGCTACCACAACCTAATCAAGGAGGACAGTTTTGGCCCTCCTGTAATTTCCCTATTGGTACACCCTAGGTGTGCCACACTGAGTTAGCCAGGATATTGATCTAACTATTGCTACATAGATGTCAGGAGAGCAGGAGAAATTTTGGAGCCAGGCATGCAGTCTCCTACTCCCAAATCAGTATGTTCCTGGGCAGAAAACAGAGATGAAAAGATGTATCTCCCATTACAGGTCCCTTGAAGCATCCAATGTCCCAGAAAGAGACTGTTTTAAAGCCAGGGTGTGGGGGAAGAATAATATTTATTACAAACAGCAAAATGTTTCTGCTATCTGGAAGACAAAGATAGTGTGGCCATTAGTGTTGGTTTTACTATTTCCCACATTGTCAACACACTTGCCAAAAGTGAATTTATCAGCTCAGTGCAACCAAGAGATTTAGTTTATCTAAATGTTCTACAAGGAAAAAATTGTTTACCCAGGGTTTTAAAGATTGGGGAAAATCCAATATTCTATTGACATATGCTATATATTTAATTTGATGCTGTGATTCAATGTCTCTTCTGATAAATTATAGTAAAATCTTTGCTAGGAAGAATGAAGTTGTTTCAGTATCTATGGGTTGTAAAATGTGGGGTTAGGAAACATGTTAATTGAAAAAACATTTGTGTATATTCTTGCAGTGACTTAAAAAATACTTCTGCTGAGTTTTTTGGTCAGTTGGTCCTAAATATTACAAGTCTTGTATTTTTCAGGTTTATTGTCTTTTCTACAGAAAGAAAATCCTGTAACAAAGTGATTAAATAGCTCAATTTATATTTTTTAGGCATATTGGAGATAACATCTGTAGAAATTGGAGTTGTGGCAGTTAAGTCTATTAAGAGCAACTACTATTTAGCCATGAACAAAAAAGGAAAAGTCTACGGCTCTGTAAGTACCTTTTCACATTCCAGATGGATTTCAGGAGTCAGCCCAGTTCCCTGTCTTGCCTATTGAAACACTTCTTGTCTGTGTATTGCTACTAAATAGAGCTGAAATGAGCTGTTTATCAAAATTTCATCCTCTGATAAACCAGGATCACCCCTCTCCACAACCTTCCTGTTGTTTGCTAAGCTCATGTCATACCAACATAGCTGCTGGGATTTATCATGCTTACTGCCTCAGTCATATTGCTTATTAAGGAGTGTTCAGTAGACAGGGTCTCACAAAATGTAATATTTAAGACTTGTTTTCCCTGGTTTTTTCTACAGTGCAATCACACTTAGCAGAAATTTGAGGGTGGGGAGAGAGGAATAAAGGTGCCTGAAATCATTGAGCTGATGGAGTGAACACCCCAAATCATTAAATTAAAACTTTGAAGAAGATTCCTAGAGTAGCAGGCTTTAAATTGACTACATTGACTAATGAGTAAGATTATGGACAGTACAGCGAGACATGAACTGAAATATCAGCAGCTGAGATTTATCGGAGTAGAATTCAGGTAACACTTGAAAGTTGTCCATATACACTTAATTTGTATTTGTGTAATTTTGGGATTACAGATACTTTCAGGGGAAAAAATATCCAAACACCAAATCCCAAAAGTAATCAACCAAACAAAAACAAACCAACTCAAGGAAACTCAGAAACTATCCAATTTTTTTTATATAAAGTGGTATGATCTATAAATCTAACAATTAAACTCAAATATATCCTCACACATCCCCATGATTACAGAAACACCAGGTTGTTCTGGTATTACATCTGGTTTGGTTTGCAGTTTTGCAATGTTGTTCCAGTTCCTGGAAAGGTTATGAGCCATTCTGCAAGTTGCTTAATGTTCAGATCATCCATATGCTTTATAGAAAGGATGTCACATATAGGGACTGAGTTTATGGTTGAGCAATGTAGCTAGGCCACTTATTTCTGCTGAAAACAATGAAGTAATGGTAATCTCAAGTGTGACTCAAAGGATCTCTAGTCATTTGGTTCTCTTTCTTAAGAAGAGTGTGTTTAGTTCATACAAACTATATACAGTGTCCTCTCTCACCTACACTGTGGCTAGTCACTCCTGGTTCAATAACGTACTGCTGGTTTTCTAAACTCTGTGACAGTTTCAAAGAATCACAATAAGGAGAGACAAGAACAAGACATTTTTCTTATATTCCTGTAAATGTAGATTTAATTTCTAGATTTATACTTGTCAGAAATACAGGATGATCAGTGCTTATCGAGAGAGAAAACTGTGTACTGAGTTACTCAATACAGTCATTGATCATGGGTATGCTTCTGATGTAGGTGAGGGTTTTAGCATAAATCACCATGTTCAGTCCACACCAATCAGTGGTGCACCTCAGCCATTTGTGATGGTCCATCCCAAAGCCCAAGACAGACTCTCTAACCCCAGTCGGCCTTGCCTGGTTGGTGAGAGTCTGTTTAGAGCCTGTCCCAACACTATATATGTACAAAAGACATCGAAGCAGCTTTCATGTACCATAGATGGAAATTGCTGCCATAAGATTCAGTAATTCATAGTGTATTAGAAATAGTGTTGACAGGAAGATACGAATGTGGGAAGCCTTTTTTTTTAATTCCAGCTGAGATAATTTTTCAATATTCACATCATAAAATCACAATATAATGATTTATCAAAACCTATTCCATAATACTTTAGCAATTTCAAGAATGCTTCTGTTACTATTTTTCCAGTAATCCCAGGACTTGAAGTTAGCCTCATATTACTGCAGTGTGGCAGCTTGCAGATGGATACGAATACCAAAACCAGAACCAATAAAAATTCTAAAAACACCCTTGAGCACGTGCACAATAGACATTGGTGCAGACTTATGCTGAAATTTGTTTTAAATGAGTAAAGCAGTCCTGTGTAGCACTCAGATCCCTGCCAGTAAGACTTCAGAAGCACATCAAAACATCATATTTTCTGTTATCTAAGAATAGAAGTACAAGTTGAATTTGAGTACAATTCTGCATCTAAGAAAACAAGCAAAGCTCTTTCTATATTAATCAAATACTTTTCCATTTGACTGATTTTGGTTAAAATGAGGGGGGAAAGACTCACTCTTAGATTTCTTTAACAAATTTAGCTTCTTTAAGTTTCTTTAACAAATTGGCAGATAGGAGAAGTTACTGTGGTTTAGGACTGTGATTGATGAGCACCTCCCTTTTTAATACCTTGATGCCAGAGGTGACATATTGCAGAAAACAACTGGTAAATTATCTATATGGTTGCTTTGCGGTGAAGGCAGTGCCAATAGTGGTCTTGTAAAGAGTCTTGCCTTGATAGTGTCTTCCTCGCTGATCATTGTTCAAATAACTACTAATCCTGAAATTAAAGAACACTTTGGGAGCCAAATTTAATTTGAATGTATGCAATTCCATCAAGCAAGTCTTCAATAGTTGTAGAAGCAACCAATGGAAACAAAATGTTCACACAAAATTCTCACTGGATCAAAGCCCTTATCATTAACTAGCATAAAAATTCTAATTTAAATCAATAGGTATGGGAAATATATTTAACTTGATTTAATTGACCTGAAACTTGATTTATTATTCAGACTTATTTCTTGTCTTGTTCATGATCACATTAAAAATAGTACATGTAGTTAGTACATCATACTCTGAGATTCTGACCTGCTTCTCCCTGACCTGTGCAATGACATATTATTTTCTGAAATGCAGGAACAACAAAATGCTGATTTTTCATTCTAATTTAATTATTTTTCAAACACCCCAGTTTTAAAAGCCTTCTAAATGTAATATAAGTAGTTTGTTAAAATTGGATGGCTTTATATATACTTGTTTATGAAAAGAACTATTCTTAACTTCTATGTAGAACAGTGCATCTACGTAAAATTACATTTAACAGTATAAAAAATAAGTAGGCTCCCCTACGTTCTTCCACAGGCTTGTATTTTTGATTCATTTTAACAGCCTGACAACTGGTTCTCCTTTAAAAATAGAAAATCTTAATCCCTGGTCCCATACATAAAATTACTTCCAACCTGTTTAGTCAATAAGATAAGGGATCATACATGATTCCTTTTTAGGCTAAGCTTTTTGTCAGGTCAGCCAAGTTATAGGCCTCACACCAATTGTGATAGCTGCATAACAGTGATTTACTATCCAAAAAAAAGCCCTTTTTCATCACCAGAGTGGTTCAAAGATTCTTACTTTAAATAAGAAATAGTCCTATACCATCAATATTTGTTTAATGTATGGTATCAATAATTTCATTCAAGATATTTAAGAGTTATATTTGTTAGAAATGAAATGTGATTTATGATTCCAAGATTGCTTCTTTATGCTTTTGAGTTTATGAATGAGAACTTGATTTAATATTCTTGCCATATTCCAACACAGAGACGCTGATTTTCAGTTCTTAATTAATGAAATAATTTAACTGCTGTATTTATGCATTGAATTATTAATTATATCCTTTTTTAATTTCACTTTTTGCAGTCTAACTGATGATGCTTTATATGCCATGAAACTTTTATTTAAATACACTGTGGAATCCTAAAAGAGTGTCACATACAAAAGACTACAATCTTTTGAAACATTTTTAAAAAGTATTTTCTTTCAGTATGCTGAAATATTATGTTTGTTCTGAATCTGTGGGTTTTTTCTTCTTTTAACAGAAGGAGTTTAATAGCGATTGCAAATTGAAGGAAAGAATAGAAGAAAATGGATATAACACATACGCGTCCTTAAATTGGAAGCACAATGGAAGGCAAATGTTTGTGGCCCTGAATGGGAGGGGAACCACGAAGAGAGGACAGAAAACAAGAAGGAAAAACACTTCAGCTCACTTTCTTCCTATGGTAGTCATGTCGTAGATGAACAAACTTTTTTTGACACAGTTGAACCAAAGGCTGTTGTGTCAAGAATATTTGGTAATTCTCTTAAAAGGTAGATGCGGAGAAGTAGCACAGACATCTGCATGTTTGAAATGAGAGCAGGGGAAGCCTTTGAAGGTTTTGTACTTATTGCTGGCACATGATTTAGTTCATTGTCATATCTTATAATCAAAATGAAGCTGGATCAAAGGGGATGGAATTTATTGCCAGTGTGAACTTTTTTTTTTTTTAATCACTGCAACAGACCTTGATGGACATAGGACAATCTGTTGCGTGATCTTCATGGGGAATGCTATTTATGGAATACTAACTCTTATCAAAGTCCTTAATTGCTCATTCAAGCCTAATGATTCAATGAACAGTTAGACACACAAGCATTTACTGGAAGCACTTGGGTCATATGCACAAATAATGACATTTCTGGAGAAGCCTTGTGGACAAATGGATAGGATAAGCAAAGTAGTGTATAACTGTTCTAACAAAATGAATAGTATGGTTTGCTTGTATGTCCTAAATTCATTTCTCTTTATTTCTCTCTAAGTTATTTATTTAATAGGATGTTAAATATCTTTTTTATTTGAAATGTTTCCTCATTTGCTTCTTTCTTATTTTCCCTTTTTCTTAGTACTTCACAGAGAGGTTGATAGATTAAAATGTCAGAACCTCAGAATTACTCAGAGAATTAGACAAGGCTTTAAAGGGAAAATTTAGAGTGTATACTCCATTTTTTCATAAACTGTCTTGCACTTAAGCATAAGACCAAACAAGCAGTGCTTGGATTTATGGTATTGAGTGTCTTTATATTGCAGAAATTTTAGTACTTATCAGCACTCAAGAAAAACCTTCAAGAAATACTTTGTTCAAAGGGTCTTTCTGCTATTTTGAAGTTGAGAAAAGGAGCCACATCTGTACTTGGGTGTCAATGCATCTGTGTGTATATTCACCTGACTTTAATTTCAGTTTGGAGCTAGGATCTAACACACTGCTATCAGTGTGATATTCTGCAGCACACATTGGGCTGGAACCCTGATGTGGTCAGCCCTGTTAAAATCACCGAGACTGCGAGCATTGAAGTAAAACAGTAGTGTGTAATTCCTAAGTGTAACACTTGGCCACTGAAAGGCAAGCAAGAAGGCAACGGAGTCCTACATACCTTACTCAATTGATACTTATTCAACCCATTTGCCTTTGGTACCAGCTTGAAGAACCATAGGCATATAGTGGGAGTGATATCTAGCTAAGGGCTGCAAGACCAAAATCACCCTCGTGCGATCCAAATCATGCTCATGCGTTTTTCAGAGATTATTACTCATGTGTATATTATATATGAGAGCCAACTGAAAAGCTGTGCTGGTTTCCAGCTTTAGCATGCCTTTCACAACCATCACAGTAACTGAAGGCTCAAAATACATAATATCCAGCACAATTTTATGAAGTGTTACTCATCCCATGGCTTAACTTGAGCAACCGCAGTATAATAAAGTTAAGCATAATATGAAGTCTGTTCAATTAAAGGTACATAAAGTTTGTTTTATATTTTGCTTTACTCAGTAATTTTAGAGAGCTCTGGAAAGCTCACCAGTGTAACCATATTGAGATTCATTTTGTTAGAGCAGATAAATAGAAAACAGTACATCAAACAATTTGTACCACTGTCTTCACATTGTATTCCACTAAATAAATAAATAAGCCTTTGCAGTGTCTTTAGTAAGAAACAAAAGTAGTATAATATTATTTTGTTTTAAATACTTTACTGATAACTATAAGATTATATTGATGCTGCAGTTTATCTTCAATATTTCTCGTTGTGAAAAAGTTGGTTTTATTTTTATTGTTTGGAGACTGTATTTTGGTACAAAGGAGAGCCTTGCTTAATGTGTCTTTTTGAGAATGTTTAACCTCTATAAAGGCTGGTGTTGTTGGAATCTTCTATAACTTATTTAAGTCAATGTTTAACCAGCACTTCAATTTTAATCTGTTATTTAAATATTAGCTGTTTTTAAAAAAAAAACAAAAAAAAAAGCTTTCCCATAAAATGCAAAATGGTCAGATTATATTTCCTGTCCTTAAATAAAGTCAGCTGTTTTAAAACAAGGAATTCATTGAGAGACAACATATTTTTAGTTGATAGCTGATGTTGCATTTCATGGTAGTTTATCTCCAGTTTTCTTCTTCACAAATGACATTTTTCTAGAAAGAGAAATAAGAATTTTAGATTTTAAATGTAATTGAAACTCACAGCAAAATTTACCTACCATGATAAAAGCGAGTCTCTGTTTAAATTTGTAATCAGTAATTAAAACTGACAAGACATAATGGACCACCCATACTGAACCTTCAGTATGAGTTGGATGAATGCAGTATTGAATGACGACTTAAAGAACATTTAGGGTACAAATGAAATTCTCTTCTTACAGACTTACCTATATGACTTGGTCAGGGGAGGATTATGCATAAATATTATCATAGTACTCAAAAGACCATGCTGCTCAAATGACAAGATCAGGAAATATCACTTTTCCAAAGTGAGCCAGGAGCCATTTGTGACATGAAGAGTGGTTTCTGAAAATTAACCAAAATAAAAAACCCTTGAAGGAATCAATGATTCCTGTGTGTTTGGTATACTGTAACACCCACTATAGTGGGAGCAAACTGCAGATATTAGAGTATCCCAGGTCCTCAACCATAAGCTCTGTTTTCTGTCACCCTGAGCATAACAGTCTCCTGAGTAAAAGGAAAACAGGGGAAGGGGTTTAGAAAATAAAAGGGATACCAAAATCACTGAGCAACAATGTATAGTATGTTATATTTAAATAAAAATAATAAAATGTGGGGATTAGAGAATAAAAGTATTGTCTTTGTTTGTTTTATTAACCTAAAATTGTACTGCACAATAAAAATAAAGAAGAAAAAGATCTGTTGTATTACGGGCTCTGCTTTCATGCTGTGTACTCCCCAAACAAAAATAATTTTAACATTTCTAAGTATTTTTAATATTTTGTATGTGTGAGGCCTCTATCTCCACACTAATAACATCCAAATGTTCCAGGTTCTTCCTGTATTAGAGTCCACCTAGTTTTATACAGTGGAAAAAAACAATGAATTTAGAGGAAGCTTGATTGATGAAAGAAAGAAGGGGTTTAGGAAGAAGAACATGTACTAAATATAACTTAAGCTATAAGATTCCAGCTTTGGAAGAAGAGATATGGCTCAGTTTATCATGTTAAATGAGTACTGTATCCTTTGCCTGACAGAGACAGATAAGATTGAATCAATTTATTTATTTAACTGATTGCTTCTTAAATGTTATTAAGTGAACGATATAGTGTGAGAGAAGAGTCTTGCTGATAGCCATAATTATTACATTTCTATGGTAATTTGGAGATACAGTAGGAAGGTACAGTGTCAGAACTGTTAAAAGTGCTTTAATACAAAATCAGCATAAGTTCACACTGAAAGCCACCATCAAGTAGAAGATGAATGCCTGGGCCTCAAGATTGAGGAACTCATTTATACAGAAGTTCTGGTTGGCCCTTTACTCCCCTGACTGGTGTAGTGTCTCAACCATTCTTCACAACAAAGTCATAACAGTCAACAAAGTCAAACCTGAATGTGATTACATGTATAGGTGTAGAATGTGAAGCTAATTCCATTGACAGTCAGAAAGTGACAGCATCCAAGTTTAAGTCACCTGCAGCAATCTTTTTTTTTCTTCCCCTCCACTCTGTAACATTTAAGATTTTCCTTGGACTTTTGTCAGAGGCCTGTCACAGTTTTTCCTCACTGCAGATGAAATGCAATGCAGCATGAGGTTTCTAACAACATGTCCTACCTATACCAGCTAAAAATGAAAATTCATAAGTGAAGAAAATACAATTAAAACCCTCAGGTGGAACGTTGCAAACACAGCCATTTGCTGAAACCTGCCTGTGACACACAGGACTGGATATAACAGCAGACTAGTCCTCAGCACTCATGTGCTTAGTTTAAGACTTACTTGTATTAGATTTTCCTCAAACTTGTCATCTATTTTGTTATAAAGAATGTCAGTGAGATTCAGACAATCATATGAGCTTGTCCACTGCGGGTGTTTAATACTAGACACATGGTTTTGGCCCAAGAAATATTTGAGTTTCTTGGTGCTTTGGAAGTGTACTTTAAGGAAATATTATAAAATTTCTCCATTCTTCTGCTAATCCCTCTGGCTACCATTGTGTGCTCACTGTTGAAGACAAAACATTTTAGAAGAAAATTTTTTGTCTGTAGACTGATGAAACATGGACTTCAGAGATGGCCTCCTCAGCAGAAAAAAAAAAATTGTGGCATGGTTGCACTATGAAGGTTGTGGAGAGAAGTTGTCCATATCAGGACAAACACATTTGAACACCTTTGTCAAGGATGCAGACAGTGGGATCCAGGGCAGTCTCAGCAAGTTTGCTGCTGACACTGAGCTGGGTGGGGCTGTCCACACAGGGGAGGGCAGGGATGGCATCCACAGGGACCTGGACAGGCTGAGAGGTGGGACCCTGCAAACCTCAGGGAGCTCAGCAAGGCCAAGGGCAAGGTCCTTCACATGGGCCAGGGCAATTCCAAGCAAAAGTACAGACAGGGCAGAGAATGTATCAAGACTCACCCAGGAGAAAAATACTTGGGCATGTTTGTGGTCAAAAAGCTTAACATGACAGGACAACACCTGCTTGCAACCCAGAAAGCCAACCACATCTTGGGTTTCATCAAGAAGCCTGACCAGCAGGTCAAAGGAGCTGATTCTCCCCATTTACATTGCTCTATGAGACCCCACCCCTGGAATACTCTGTACAGATCTGGAGTCTACAACACAAGAATGTGTTGTGTGGTCGTGTTGGAACAAATCCAGAGGACAGCCATTAAACTGATCACAAAGATGAAAGACCCCTTCTGTGGTGACAAGATGAGATTGCTGGGGCTGTTCAGCCTGGGGAAAAGAAAGCTCCAGGGAGATTTCATTGCTGCCTTCCAGTACCTGAAGGGGGCTTGCAAAAAGGCTGGAGAGAAATTTTTCACAAGGGGGAATTGTGAAAAGTTGAATTAAGTTGAAGGAAGATAGGTTTAGATAAGATATTAGAAAGAAATTTATAATCCTAAATAAGATCATCTCAAAACCCACAAATCTTATGATCATCATATGAGAGCATTTCCATATCACCATGCACATATAGTGTTATCTGATTTTGAAATGCAACCTCAAAATTACTGAAGAAACATTAGATTAAATTGCTTCTCCAAATATATAGAGAGCAGTCATAACTGGTTGCGTTGATTTTTGATACAAGTTGAGCTGGTAGTTTTGGTAGTTTGACAAGTAAAATATCTCTATTTTAATCCAAGGTAATTTAAGAATAAAATTATCAAACTGAATTAAGGGAAATTCAAGTTAAGTTATTTGGAAAAACCTCATTAATACCAAGAGCTCCGAAGTAAGCTGATTTAGATAATTGTACAACTTACTGAGTTTTAGGCATGTAAGAGCTATCAGGAATGGTTTACATTGCTGATTCTGCCACAGACACGAGCATAAAGCAGATCTCTTCCAAAGTAACTTATAGCAATATTTTGTATGATCCAACTAAACATCTACTGAGTCTATATAAAACACAAGACAATTATCTGCAGGCATAATTTTCAGTTGCTACCAACAAGTTCAAACTCAAGACAGTAATATGTAGAGATCCTTTTAAAATTTTCCAGAGCCATACGGTTACCCAATTATGTGCAAGTGTGTTGCAACAGGAGAGAATCGTTAGTATTTAAAATCTTTCTAAGTAGAAGAAATCAGAGTCACTAAAAGCAGCCAAAGAACAAGTTTTTCTGACAGAGCACACACTTACGGGAAATGTCAGCAAGCCTTTTGGTCCCATCTTACCAACCTTTGTAGAGAGATGCAATCTGGGTCTGACTCAAGCTTCCATTGCACACTGATTGCAGGAGGAAATATTGACACCAGCAGTTACAAAATGAAAAGATCAGTACCCATCTATTTTCAGCACTCTTTAACTTGCATGAAAAGCAAAAGATTATTTTCATAGATAATTACTATATTTTTCAGTGGTTCTTGCAAGAATGACCTCACAATTAATAAAATCCTTCATTATCCCTCAAAATGCATGTCCTCCTAGTCTGAGTTGACTTATGGATATTGTTCAAGAAAATTGAGTTATTTCAGCTTTTACTAACAGCACTATAAATAAACCTGTAAATAGAATCACAGAATCATAAAATGGTTTTGGTTGGAAGAGATCTTAAAGATCAGCTATTTCCCACCCTCTCCATGATGAGAAGTGAAAATGAACACCTCCACTAGACCAGATTGCTCAATGCCCTGTTCAACTTGGCCTCATCACTTCCAGAGATGAGTCATCCACAACTTCTCTGGGTAACCTGTTCCAGTGCCTTACAATACTCATAATTAAGGATTTCTTCCACAAATTTTTCATATTTAATGTAATATTTTTAATCTGATGGCAGCTTAATAGTTTGTAGTTTATTTCATGTATTTTTTCTTCTGTTAATTTTAAACAAATAGCAGACTGACCCTTCATTACATAGAGACGTCTATTTATACTGGGGACAGCTCAGCCACTTACAGTTTCTTCTTTTGACATTCTGTACCATAATTTTAATATACACAGTGAAAAAGGGAAAATACCCAACATTCATGACTATTGCGTTACTGCTTGGACTCTGCAAACATGGCAAAGATTCACCATGACTAAAATGCAGAGAGAAGAGGGAAAAATTATTCTTCCAGTTAATTGTAGCACCAACAGATATGGATATATAATGAAATATAAAGTATGCTGCACATTGTAAGTGTCATATTCTTAAATTAATTCTATATTTATGTATATAGCATGTAATAAAACTTATATCCAACAGTTATAAATAACACACACAAGCACAGAGGCTTGCACCATTGGTAGTTTCCTGCTAATCTCATTCTTTTGTTTTCATTTCTTTAGCTCTGGAGGATCACCCATGTTATTCCCTCCTGTAGCTTCTACAACTCAAGTAGGAAGTTTGCTCAATCAGCAACCTTCAAAGATAATACCCATCTCTAAACTCCACAACCCTTACAACCCATCTGACAAAGTCTCGGACCTCAAAATCACTAAGGCATGTCTTATCATTTCTCTGTATGTTTGGCAGCTATCAGTTTGCTGTTCATAGCAAAAGTACAGATGTTAGCTACAGCTACTCCTGTTTTCAAAACTCCAATGTTTTAGATGCCAAAACCCAAGAGTTAATACATATTAATGATCCAGTATGATTACTTATCTCTGTTTTGATATGCTGGTATATGACAGAGAACAATAAATAAATGAATGTCATAATTGAAGTATTATTATGCATACTCCTAAGATATATCTTAAGGAGGTAAGCCTTTTTTACTGAAGAGACAGAATTCAAGGAGTGATTTATTTAAAAATAAAGACTATACAGGTTTCCATTTGGAAGATTTTGTTTTCTGCAGTCCAAAGGAAGGAACATGAACAAAACCCCTGCAGACATACTGAAGGCAGAAGCAACAATCACAGCTAATATCTCAAGACCAGTAAGTCATGTAAGACCTACCAAGAAAACTCTCGGTGGAATCCTCTTCTTTATGGGTGGGTGAAGATAGAAAGACAATTATTGAGTGCCAAGCCCTGTAACAGAAGAAAGATTTGAGCAGCTGTGTTCTTAATACTCATAATAAAGGGACTCAGTGCAGCTGGCATCTGAGCCAAATAGCAACAGGGCATAATCCCTGATGTCACCATGATGGTATTTCAGAACACTGCACTTTTTACTCAAAAGGTTAAGGAAGGAATTAGAAGTAAATTGATATTTTCCCATTTGGAATACAGTATCCAAACAAGACTTCATTATTTTAATTTAGTAAACAAAGTTAGTGAGAAAAACATAATAATTGCCTATTGTGCTTTGGAAGGAAGTACTACATGTATTCCAGAGAAGAATAACATGAACATTGGCAATGCACTGTAATGACCAACATAAATGCTCCGTGTTGTTGAGAAGTGGCAGGATCACCTATGTCAACAAAGAGCTGCAGAAAGAGGGAAGTGGATACATCCAGACACACGCAAAACTTTGACTGAAAATATTTTACCTCAAATTACTTCTTATTTAAGCAAATTTTTACCTCAGAAACTATAATACATGAGACTAAAAGGGATTGTGGCTACATGGTAGAGCAGTGTTTCTTAACTTAGAAGGTATGCCCTGAGTGCAGCAAGATGATATATGGAGTTTTATAAATAGGAGATCACTGCAAAAAAAAGTTAGTCCAGGACAAGCATCATATCAGGAAAGCAACATAAGCATTTAAATGTGACTAAATGAGGAACACAACAGGAAGACAGGAGTATTGGGAAGAATGAGTTAAATTAACATGCAGAATCTCACACCAAAGTTTCAATTTAAGTTTTGGGCAGTGTCTGAGCCTTAGGGAGAAGTTGAAATTTCTTCAAAATCAATCCTACAAGTAAGCTGCTATTGGCTTCTAAATATTACATCAAATGTGATTTTGTTTGTTTCAAGCCCTCACAGATTGTCCACACTGTAAACATTTTCCTGGTAACATTATTGTGTTTTATGTAAATACGGAGAATTTTCTTAACTTGAGCCAGATTACATTTTAAACAAGCACCATGTAACAAGGATGGCCCTAATTAAACAGAGGACTGCTGGGAGTACTATTGCAATACATAGAAATCTTGTGCCATTTCCTGTCTTTTTTTTATTGAGCATGAAATCCACAACAGATTTCCTGCCACCTAGGTAGAACTGAACAAGACACACTCTCACTCTTACTCTGCCGTGCAAATGCATAAGCCAGCACTGGGTCTCTGCAGCAATCTGTGCTTACCTGGGTTTGTGACAGAGCCTGTCACCATGAGACAGTTTGGCAGACAGCATGAACAAGAGCTCAGCCACTGAACGTGGTTAGAAAATCCAGGGGCTTTCTGAGGGAAGGGATACTTCACTCAGGTAGCTGTCACCATACAAGATCACACTTCACTTTTTGGAAGAATGGCAACTTTAACCAATAGTGGAAGTAGTTAATGAGGTTCAAACAGACCAAATAGGTCTGATGTAGTCAGTGTTTTGTATGATATGTTCAGGTAAGGCCCTTGCTCTGTTTTACATATTGCTTCCTAGAAACACCAATAGGAGCAAGAGAAGTATAAAAACCAGAAACAAGTAGTGAAGTCAAGACAAAAGAGAAGAACTGAAGCAGAAAATACAAGAAGCTGGCTGCACAGTGGGTTGGCAGACGTGGTCTTGTGCAATTATCTGTACTTTAACTTTTTTTCTGCAGTGATCATCACTCCCCAGACACACCTCAGGCTGCTTCCATTGCTTGAATGAACCACTGCCTCCACACTACCACAACTGCCATGCCTTTGATCGTGAGTATTTGAACAATAGTTTTCTATACATATTCAGTTATAGAATTTTTCAATAATTACACTTGCAAGAAAGACAATTATCTCCTTATCTTTCTTCACACATCCAAAAAAGATGAAACTAGAATGGAATATCACTTTGTCTTCACAAATTTCTCTATCATGGCTGTATTTTCTCAACCAGATTGTAAGAGACTATGGCCTAATTTGTGCTTGACTGAAGTATATCCACTTGAAAATGATCTTATCTTGACAAGAGTATTTAAAGAGAGACAAAGTCCAGTTTTGTCCTAGTCACATGTTTTATTGCAATTGTGTTTTTCTGGTTTATTGCAAATCTTGGCTTCAGCTTTCCTTTTTTTTTCACTGTAGCTAAAAGGCAGAGATAGCTAGTGTTTTACTCTGTGAAGGACCAAAATCAACTCACTCCTTATGTTTCTAAATAGTAAAAATTCTTTCAGCTCAAAAGGCATGTGGTTCCTCCTCTGATAAAGCTTAATTCTCTTAACTCTCTCTCTTTCTCTTTTTTGTTCTTCTTACAGTATCTCTAGTGTCTACAGTATCCTACCAGAAAGATAAAAATAAAAATTTTTTGTTTCTTTCACCCCTACTTATAATTAGAGCATGACATTAGTTCACCTTTTTCCACAGAATGTTTTTCATTATGTTAGTTTGTACAGATAAGTAAGAAATTGATATTTATGTCCAGGGCAGTGATTAAAACCCTGAATAACATCAGGCCTAATATGGAACTCCTGTATGTTCAGTTGGGTTCTTTTCTGAATACCAGTTTTTGCCAATGTGTTTTACCGCTACTTCATAATTTGGAATTTTTTTAAACTGAATTAAGATACAATGAGTAATGGAAAGTTTATAAAATATAGTATATCTACACATTACATTTATCTGTCAAACTTGTTATCCTATTAAAGAAAATCTAATTTACTTCATAAGGTCTAAATTTCCTTTGAGGTCTATTAGCTATTAAAATACTTTCATTCTCTGCTTCACAAATCTTGTTGCAGAAATTGCATAATACTGACTGGTTTATATACCATGGAGTTGTCCCACTTGTCTGTCAGATGATAATTGCAATTTTGTATGCTTTTTATTAGGGATATTATTTAATTCAATAATTTTTATATACTCTTTGTGGATAGTTCCCAAAGAGTCCAAAGGAATGAGAAAAACCTAGCATCAATATGCCTAATTTACTAAATATTAGTTCACATTCTCATTTCTCCTTAATCTGCAAATGAATTTAGAATTATTCATCTAATCATTATGACAATAGTTTGCTGCAGGAACGTTAGCAAATAAGAAAATTTATGCTAGTTTTGTTTCTCATGAATCCCTTACTAATGAGTCACACATGAAATTAGGCAATATCCAGTAAAACAAACAAGCAATTAATTACTGAATCTCTTTGGAAATTTACAGATAATCTTCTATTAGCCTAGTACTTATTACTACCACTATTATTTTATCAGCAAGCTGGAGATATAAACCTGATAATTTTCTATTCCAGAAATTTTGTCTATGCCTAATGTCTGACAGAAGCTCATCCAACAGTTTAACATATCTAGTTATGGAAATTCTGCTGCTTTTTCAAGTAGCTTGCTTGTGTGTTGAACTGGCCTTTTGATGTGAAAGTTTTTCTTAAAATCCAATATAAATGGTCCTTTCTAACAATTAATCTAACTAGTTCACATTCTGTCTATTACAGAGATGAAAACACTTGATCACCATCCTCTTTGCAATAACCTTTCCTGCATTTGAAGCCTGTTATCATAGCCCGTCTTCATTTTTCTCTTTGCCAGACTAAACAAATGAAATTCTTTCATACCTGCTTTCGAAGTCATGTTTTCTAAACTGCTTATCATCTGTATTATTTATGACAAGTTATCTCCATTTTCTGTGTCTTTCAGCAAAAGCATCCCCTCCTCTAAAAGTGCTCATGGTATAAGGTAGCACAAAATAAACATAACTGTAATGAGAGTCATGCTTTTAATAACTTTCTGAAATGGCATTTGCCTCTTTTGTAAATGGCATTCAGTTGCATATGTGTCCCCAGCTTCTTTCCTGCATTTTCCAAGCCAGTCCTTGAACATTTCCTATTCATGTAGTCAGTGAACAATAGTTCAGAGAATTTTCAACCATCAGTGACCTCACTCATTTTCACTGACAGCCATAAGTCCTTAACTTGCTTGACCATGGATCAGAGGACTTCATGGAAAGCATATAACTAGTACAGATAAATATTAACCCAGACACACAGCCAAAAATTATATGAACTAAGAATTTCCTCTCTCTGCCCTCCAACATTACTCACTACAGGCTTGTAGCTATGTCCTATCCTTTTCCTTCTCTAAAAATTTAGTTAATACATTTGTTTCTTGAGAGCCAGCAAGTAAGTCAAGCTAAATTGGCTCACTTTTCATATAAACCTCATATAGACAACTGTTTAATTTAGTTAGTTTACTCTAACATGTAACACATGTAACATGTTTATGTTACTCTAACACTTGCCAAGCCTCAGCGTCTAACAGACAGCTAACTGCATCTATAATAATCTAGACTTATCTTACATATCACAGATATTGTTTTCAATTTCTAAATAAGCAGCTAGCCTGTCTGCTGTAACAGGCCATTTTCTGAGCATTACTCCTAATATTATATAATTTTAAAAACCCAGGAATATTGTTTATCATTATGAGCAGATAGTTAATTCAGTTCAGCTTTAGAGAGCCTTTAAGGTTTTTATTTCTCTGCCTTATGACAGGAGTGATGGAATACAAATACACCCCTGAAATCCTCCCTATTCAATTAGATAATAGGACAAATTCTTCACTGAAAGGATTTTCAAAATTGGAACAGGATGTGCAGGGAACTGGTTGAATCCCGACCTTGCACAGGGTTGAAAGATGTGTAGCTGTGGCACTAAGGGACATGGTTTAGTGATAGATATGTCAGTGTTGGGTTTATGGTTGGACTAGATGACCTAAAAGGTACTTCCAAGCTAAATGATTATATGAGTCTGGAATATTTTAAGGAAAATAAGTGTCATATTTTAGGATACTTATCTTGAACTCAATAAAGGAGAAAAATGGAAAGAATTTTTCATAATTGTATGCCACCAGAAGTTTTCTGCTGATTTTTAAAATTGCAGATTAACTTTTACTGGTCTTATTAAACAAAAAAGCCAACTCAGAAATAAAAATAATATTGTTCAATTAACAAGCATTAAAAACATGCTATTGTTAAAAGACATGATAGCAGCTTACTCTGAACAACACTAGAATCAATATGCTTTGAAAAAGGGATGTGAAGGTTTGACAAGAAGTTTGAATTTCATTGTTTTATTCTCCTTATGGTGATATGTGCAACTTCAGACATATAAAGTGATTCTTGCCTACATTAAGCTGTTTTTTAATGAAGAGAATGTCCTGAATCCAATGCACAGAGCCTAGAACTCTGTCCCTGACTACAACCCCACCACATTGATGCGCAGACCATCAAGAATACCAGCACACTTCAATTCTTCCCTTTAATTTTGAGGGAACTCATATTTTTTAATCAGGTTTTAACTGTACTTGCAAGACTAAGTACCAAGAAATTGCTTTGATTACCTGTCACTTACTTAACTGTGACTATGCATTTAGTGGGTAGGTTTTATAAATTATGTTTTATTTGGCTTTCTTTTCTTTAACGATGCACTTCTACACCTACACCCTGCAGTGTTAATTTTCTTCTTCACTTGCTATGTTTAATGATAGACTACTCTTTTTTACTCTTAAAAAATACTCAGGAGATTCCATTAACCTATTTTTAAAAAATCAACAAGTCTTCAGCTGCAAGGTCTGCAAAATTTATAGCTAAAAAGAAGTCACCCTTCAATTTTGCAACACAGGTTTCAGAAAACATTGTAAATACACCTGTTAACACTTCTGCTACATGCAGTCAGGGATGTTCTCTAAGCCACTGTTCCAGTGAAACAAAAGGTAAAAATACTCATCACATGGGTCAGAAGGGAATGGAAGTGGGAAAGATCTATAGAACACATTGGGTTGTGTTTGGGTGATAAATGAGCAGTATGAAGGTTAGCTTATCTTTAGACCAAAAATCTGCAGAGGCACTGATGTTATGGTACATGCTGAGAGCAAGCTGCTGAATATAAACAGTGTCTTACTGAAACCTCCTGGATGCTGAAACTAAGAGGTCAAGACTGGTGCCCTGATGCGATTTAAATCTTTGCCTTTAATTACAAATTACCTGTTTTGAATTTAGAACCTCAAAAAAAATTGTTTTTCAAACTGCATTTCAGCATTGTCTTCGAGTGGCATGAGCACTGAAATACTGAGAAACCTCAAATGATGAAAGCAGGTAAAAAAAAAAAAAATAAAAGTGCTATTTTATTTGGCCTTTACAGAATGAACCTCTCTAGCTGAAGCTAGGTAGAATGGGGAAAGCCCATGTTAAATGCATTATAGCAGCCTTACACTCCACTTCCGAAGGGCAACTGTGAGTGCTAGATACTCTGTCACCTCGAACCAAAAGCTATCCCTCTTTGAAATGTTTACTGTAGAAGACAGGAAATCTGTTTGCAATCTTAAACACAGACCAAACTTTTCAAAGGATGTCTCTAGTGTGTAAGCATAAAGGTAATCTTCTGGGTAAGGCACTGGACTGAAATCTGACCTCAAATCTCAGCTGCCAGAGCAGCTGTATAGAACCTTGGTAAGACATGTAGAGAAAAAAAAAAAAAAATTCCTGTGAAAAAGATTCAAAACTGTGTCTTTGGCAGATATGGTGACTGCATTGAAAATCATAATTTTATTTACCTGTCCTTGAGAAACACCATGAGATTAGTAGATAGGTTTTATAAGAAATGTATTACTCAGCCTTCTTTTCTTTAAGGTCACATACCACACTCTTCCACACTCTTTAATCGGCCAACTTTTTTTGATTACTGCTTAAATTCCATAGGCATTTCTTTCTTTTTGGTCAGTATTCCCAACAACTCGATGTGTTGTACACCTTAGTGTGATCCACCATCTAAGCTTCAAGCCGTCTCCTAAGGTTACTTTTCTTCTGTGTGATGTGCTCATGGGACCTGAGGACTTGGACAGCTAATCTTACCTCAGCAAAAACAAACAAACAAAATGTATTTTGCAACTGTGATGTGACACAGAGTGGAAATTTCTCCTACAGAGGTGGATGAATCCCTGAAAAGTTCATGCTTGCCAGAGTTCCGAGAACACATTTCTGAGGGATAGATGAGGAAAACAATTCTTCCAGTCATTATGTTGTGGAAGACAGCACACATAATTGAGGCTACAAATGACAGTAAGGTGTGGTCATTAAAAATTATTACTTGTCTAAGTTAAAGTATCATTTTAAGCAATGAATTTTAACATAAAAAAGCAATAACTGATATTTTATACTCTTTACCCTCTACAGAAAGAAAGTAGTTGCTCATTTGTTATTTCTTTGGTCAAACTGGACTCACTGGTATGAATTAAAATCTCAGACCAAGATGAGATTAATCTGTCTTCAGGCAGTTAAGCATATTTCATAATCTCCTACTAAAACTCTAAAGTGTAGCTCCTCCATTCTGACACCAAGGAGGTCTGTATGGGGTTTATAAGTGCTTGTGTTTTACAAGCCCATCTTTAAACGCTCTGTTTGATGCTGTTGTTCAATACTTAGGATCAGAACATTGTTCCTGGATGTTCATCCCAAATCAAAATACCACGGCATGAAACATTTTCTGCCAAATAGAACATCTAGAGAATGTTCCACATGTTTGGCCAACAGAGAACAGCTTATAACACTATTGCAATTACATCCTCTACAGATGGCACATGCTGTATGGATTACAATGTTGCTTGTTCTGTAGCTGTGGACTCAGTTTGAATTGTCTCAGAAACATTTGAACCATAAATCAATTCTTCTCCCTCTCAAATTAAAATAAAAAAGTATTTCAAAAGGAATTTTGTGCAAAATGGCAAGAGTCAGGGGTCTAGGGTAACCTTTCACTTTGTGTCAAGGACAAGGAGCCTGCTGAATGAAACAAAGAGGAAGCCACCTCTTTTATTTAACCAGTTTTTTCTCCTGATCTCATACATCAGAAAGAAAATCTTCATTGGAACAAACTATAATGGAAGGCAGACCATGTTAACCATGTCTTGTACAGATCTCCAGGGCTGGCAATTGTTCTCATGAACAACTTTTCCATCAGTGGAAAGCTGAGCCTAACTCCTGGTCTTAAAGCCAAAGTGTTCATGGCTGGAAGAATTGTAAAACATTATGACAAGATGGTTTTCAAACTGAGTGTTGAGCCAAATGACAAGGTAATGTCATGGCTTGATCAAGCCTTATATAGGTGTGCGGCGCTATTAACTATCAGTTGCTCTCACCCACATTTACCTTTTTCCATGAACTGATAATCAGAATTACTGTATTTAGAGAAACCCTTTAGATAAAAAAGTCAAGTGATTTTTGAAAAATTTTATCTTTTGATCTTGATCTTGCGTTGCAATTACTCCCAGACGTTATTGTGGTTTCCTGCACAGAATTATATCCTTAAGCATACCAGTTCAGCATTTAATACAGATACAGGACAATAAAAAGTCAGCAGCAGGAGACAATATGTTTTATATGTGCAGTTAACTTTACACAGCACTGGAAAATATTGGCAAGTGGCACTTAATTATGTTACCCCTGGATTCTTAAAATGTATCACAAAGAGCACAAAGGCACAAAGAACTTATTTACTGTAGTCGGGTTTAGAAACATTTTACAGATAAACAGTCTTTACATATTAGAATGCAATTTCAATATGTTCTAATTTTGCTAATACAATTATACGTTATTGCTTTTGTTCTTCATTTACTCTTAAATAATTTCCAATAAATAATTCTATAAAAAGTGGTTTCATTTGAGGCATCTGAGAAATTATTCCAGACATTTATTCCTAATATTTTTACCATGTTGGTTCTGGGTCTGGGAGGTAAAGGAGGGCAGAGGATTTTCTGCTCCATTGCACAATACCTAGATCTGAAAATAGTACCAATGATGGAAAGAACCATATAAAACAAAAGGCAGTCTACTGATACATCACCAGCAAGATATTTTAGTTTGTGGCCTACTAAGACTACATCCTAATATGAAGTTGCTGGAAATGCTGAGTTGAGAGGTTGACAGTGAAAAGACAATTGAAGAAATGATCTGATGGTCAAACCTTCATATTTTCTACCTAGTGATATGCTCAGATTCCAATGATTTACTCCATCTAGGTAATATTGACCAAATTGTATGCAAACACCATATCTCACTTATTTTATGTCTTGATAAAATGTTCTAAGAAATTAAGCTGGCTTAGCACAGTCATATTCCTAACTTAATGCAACAACAGCAAAACTTGCCATCTGACAGTAACTCTCTGTTTTAGTAGCTTGTGCAATAATAATTTTATATGTTAATATAAAGATATACCTGAATATATATATATTGAGATGTACTTGAAAAATACTCAGGACAATAAGCACCATCTGAAAAATATAACTACTATGTACACCGTACAATCCCTCTCTGAAAAAACTAGTTCAGAATCTGATTAAAGGCATTCTGAAGAAAATTCTGAAAATATTTTATCAGAAATTTTCATTTTAAGGTCTAAATGGAAAAAAGGGATATTTGGGATATACTTATTAAAAATGCCTATAAAAAAAATCTCCACAGGTATTTATTTTTTCATAGATGGTGGATTGACATTTACTTAGTTTTTTTATTTCATTTTATTAGGAAAGCAAATCTGTAATATGTTAATTCCACGTGAACTCCACAGAACTGGACAATGCTTTACTTTCAATACTGTGAATGTATCTTAAGAAATTCTGATTTTACTTTCACTTAGTGCAACATACAGCATAACTTTCTCCATTTAAAAAAATTTCTTGCTACTCTGGCAGAAGTGTTATTGAGTTATTATTGGATTTAATATTGTTAATTTTTGAGTGACACATTTTTTCTTACCAAGTTTTGACTTTATCAACAACATTCTAGTTTTGCCAGCTTGATTTTAAAATAATGACAATTGGCTCGTTGCAAAATCTTCAGAAAAACAGCTATTCCTGCCATTCTTTTTTACATTTTCTTATTGCTACCAGAACTGCACATAGCCACAAAATTGCTGTCAGCAATTTGTAAGCGCATGTGGAGATGTGGAGTGTGCATGACACAAGGCCATGTCCAAGGATCTACAGTTCTCTTAAATCCTCCTGTTGAATCCATTCTGACTAGCAAAATAAAAAATTCTGGGATTATTGTTGTGTTTGGATTTTTAAAAACATTTGCATTTGGTCTCAGTTCTAAAGGAAACCACAGAGAAGCCTTTCACTAGACTCCTCTCTGACATGAGACTTTTCCACTCACTTCTGTAGCATCTCTGCTGCCTCATACCAGATTAGGATGTGTTTCAGTCTGTGTTAACTCTAAGGTACAATCCGAATCTGTGTTGATCTCTCTCCAAAATGAAAGCTGCAAAATGAGCAAAACAAAAAAGACGTTGCAATGTGGGAAATTGGTATGTGTTTTCTGTCCAAGCATTACTCAAGAAAAAATGGCTGCTGTCTCTGAAACCTGAAGGTGTTTTCAAAGTTCAAAATGTAATCCACAGAAAAGGAAGACAGCACGGATTTAAAGTCACATAAACCAAACAACTTTTATAACATTTATATTTGTCATCCAGAAAAAGTACTGAGAAATCCTGTCTGACAAGCTTGCACTAAAAAATTGGAAGAAAATAAAGGAATTCTGCCCTGTATCAGCCTGCTTGAAACCTCTCAGTGTGTAGCTGTACTCAGAGATCTCTGTGGCTCAAAGAAAATTCACCTTTTTGTATTTTCAGTCTCCCTCATATTAAAAAAAAAAATTACGCCTGTGGGCAATCCCAGTACTCATTAAGTAAATAGTATACACAGTTACAGGTATTTCACAAAGAACCTGCAGTTAGGTGACAGCCCAGAAGATGAATCCCTGTTTTCCATTTATTAATTTACTAGATTGTGATACATCAAAATGAATTATTTTGTTTATACTTTCCAAAAAATTAATTACAGTTTGAGAACACAAATGTACATTTTTTCAGACAGTTAGGAGTATTGCTGCAATGCAACAAATTAGTGATATTTCACACCACTGGAAAAGCAGGATGCAAATGTTGATCCTTACCATATAAATTGATATTAGACTGACTAAGATTCACTCATGACATTTGGAAGAATGTTATCATTCTTTGTACGAATAATACTGCAATCCTGTGGGTTTATCTTACTTTTATTGCAATGGAAAGTCTGTCAAACCACAAAGATGTAAATAATTAAGCTTGACTTTGATCCTTTAACATCATTCTCTCTCATTAAGCAGATACATTTGCAATTTCCACTGTCTTTCCAGAGATAATATATCTTTATTTTCCATATATTTCACTTAAACAAAAAATGTGCTAGGTAGGAAACTCCTTCCTGATGTACATTTTTGAACTTGCTGGTTCAGATGTTATAGGTAGTGTTATAAATGTATGTTTATCTGATTTGTACCCAGCCACCTAAATGGCAACAGGGGCTATTCTTTATTCAGTGTATAAAGTGACAGTTTAGGATAGTATAAGTCATCTCCAAAGGTAACAACTTGCTGCCATTGATCATCTGGCACACTGGCTGAGACAATAGGCGAGAAAAATCTCACCCTCATTTTTGAATGGAATGAAATACATACTTTCAGATATACTAACAGGCTTTCTTTGAATACATGACACTTTGTAGTCATGAAAAAAAAAAGCCAAAACAGACATAAGACACTAAAATCAGGTGATGTGTAATACTAATACTCTGCAGTTTCTTGGGAAGCATTGTGCAGGAACAATATACACATCCACAAAATTTATGGGTTTTTTGACTGAGCATAAACAGGATGGATAAGGGATATTACAAGATTCCTTTGATATGATTACACTATTTCTATCCCTGTGAAAGTAATTTCTAAGCATGTATCTATTCTGAAAACTAAAATCTTGCTCATAAATCTTCTTACATAGTGTATCAAGAACTGAAGATCTAATCTGTCCATACAAAGCCACACAGCATTTGAACTAACTGCATATTTTCAATGAGTTAAATAGACTGAAACCCCTTACAAGATTTTTCAGTTAAGCAATTTTAAATCTCTATCATCTACTGACATTAAATATCAAGCCCATAATAGGAGGGAGCATTAACAGCTAGTTAAATTTACATAAGCAAAAGCTAAAGCAGGTCTCTTCAATATTCCATACTAGTTGCTGCTTTTTAAAATTTTCTTTTTATAATAGCTGTTACATCTTAAACTACTTAAACCACTACAATTAAACCTATATACATTTATACACTATATATTATATACATTTTCAATCATTCTTTTCCTGATCTTTATTATTCAAAGCCAAAAGATAAAATATGTGAAACTCTAAAGAGTACAATAAAATATGTTAACTTGCAAACTACACATAAGACACATTAGTAATGACATACAGGAATGTTCTAATGTGATTTTATCTAGAATAATTTTCTCCAAAGTAGCTAGTACAGAACTGTGTTTTGTATTTGTGCTGAGAACAGTGTTGACTATACAGGCATGTTTTAATCACACAGGATCAAGGTCTTTTTTGCTTCTCACCCCAACCTGCCAGTGAGGAGGCTGGGGGTGCACAGGAAGCTGGGAAGAGACACATCCAGGGCAGCTGACCCCAGCTGATCACAGGGATATTTCATCCCACAGGGCATTGTGCTCAACATATAAAGCAGGTGGAAGAAGGACAAAGGAGGGAGTGATGGCATTTGTCTTCTCAAGTCACTGTTATTTGTGAGGAATGCTGCTTTCTAGCGGATGGCTGAACACCTGAACACCCATGGGAAGTGGTGAATGAATTCTTTGTTTTATTTTGCTTGTGTGTGCAGCTTTTGCTTTCCCTATTAAATTGTTACTGTCTCAATCCACAGCTTTTCTCACTTTTACTCATCCAGCGCTCTCACCTATTCCCCGTGGGAGCAGTGAGTGGCTCTGTAGGGCTAAGTTGCCAGCTGGAGTTAAATCATGAAAGCTATTAACCCACTTCTGAAGACACTGAAGTCTCTCAGATGTTGGTCTCCAGACTAATATCACATCCAAGAAGCATACCAGCAACCTGATAATGTGCACCCCTGTTGCAGCATGTTATTATATGTCTCAGTGCAACTTCCACATGTTCCAGTTTTAAAACTGCCTGACAGTTCTCATTGAATATCTTGTGGCTAAATATGTGCAGGAGCAGTTTTTTCAAAATTATGCATTTAGTTATTTCAAAATGTTTATTTCTCTGAGTAGCCAAAAGGACCAATCCACAACCACTACAGAGTGGATTGGAAGGGCTTCCAAAATTACATTTAAAAAAACAATGCAATGCTTGAGTTAAGAGAAGTGTGGAAGAACATCTGAAAGTAGTAACTCCCTTTTTCTTTCTTTTTAGTTTTATTCCTATTTATTCATTTGAACTACTGTAATTTGAAAAAGAACCAAACAGGTTTTTGAAATATTATGAAAAAAAATGTGCTGCTGGATTGAATATCTAAGTGTCAGTCTGGGAAAACATTTTTACAACTACATTATAATTCTCTGAAAGATATCAAATGTCTTTTGTCTTATTACTGAATAGGCTTATTACTGAGTACTCAGGTTTTAAAGCAGTTCTATTCTGCCTTGCATTGTGGTGTTCATGCCTAGAGCTTCTGCACTTTGAGTGTCCAAGGGGGCAAATATATTAAAATGTCATCATTGCGTGGAGAACTCCTGTGATCTGAATCGGAAAGAGTCATTCACTTTTGGACAATTTTCTTTAGTACTTCTCTCATATTTTAAGGCAGTTTTTTTTAGCATTTTGAGAATGGAATGTTCAGGTTTTTTGTTTGTCATATTTTTCTTTTGTCATGTTCTGTTTGTCATATTCATCTTTTCTTTTCATACCTTTTCCATCTTTCATTTAGTCTGCTCCTATTGGAAGGTTCTCCTTCCATTAGGAATCAAGTAGAACTAACTGACTCACAATAATAACCACTACAAAACCTCTCACTTCAATCCTTATTCTCTTTCTACCTTACTGCTGCTTCATTTCAGGAAGTTTAATTATCATTCTTATTATTCAATGTTTCTTTACTTACATGTAAAAAGACCAAACCAAAACAAAACAGAAAAAAATCAAACCAAACCAAAACAAAACAACCAAAAAAAAAAAAAACCACCCACAAAAACCAACAAAAACAAAACAACCAAAAAAAAAAAAAAAGACAAAATCTCACACACACAAGAACCACCAAAAAATAAAACCCACAAACATTTCCTTCCTTTCAACCTTACTCTCAGTCCTTACCACAGTCACATTAAATCTGGACTGCTTGCCTCCTCGCCTCCTCCCCTTTACAGAATCTGTACACAGCAGCGACTACACTGTCAGGTGCAAGGGCCACACAGCCACCCCAGTGAAGCTCCAAACTTATCAGCTGAGAACTTTCCTGAACTATGGTGGATCAAGACGGCACCAGACTGTTGTGGCAATTGCCACAAAAAAAGAAAGCATGTGTACAGCAACAACCCATTATCAGCCTATCCTTTGCTTAAAAAATGAAGTATCTTTTTTCCTCCTACTATCTAGACATGGTCTGCACATCATCTCCCTTCAGAGCTGATCCAAAAGAGATGTGCATGAATGAAGATTGTAATCCATACATTTCTGGCTATTCCTAATTCCATTGCACCACTCAATTCAGTGTATATTGGATGTTCTGCAGGATTTGACCTGTCCACACAGGAATGGAAGCAAAAAAAAAAAAATCAAACATAGTTGATTTTTGTGCAATAAAAAAGCATTGTAACATTAAATTTCTGAGGAAATTATTTGAAGTTGCACTTAATTTGCCTGAAAATTGAAGGAAAAATCATAGGAATAGAAAAGCCTCTCACTTGTAGAATTAAAAACTTTTCGTTCATTGTTTTAAATGAGGCACAAAAATATTTCAGTATAATTCAGATCTATTAGAATTACAAAATTTATCTGTTTTCTTAAAAATTAAGTCAATACTAAAAGGCAGGCATGATTCTGCCACTGAACATTGCTCAAACCAGACAAAGTGTAACCCTAAATCAGATTACAACATACACTGAAAAACATCCTAATAAATTTCCTGAAATGGCACAGCTTAAAAGAGAAAAATATTCAGAAAATGGTAGGAAATAAGCAGTGTTTACATCTGTGTATGAAATTATATTTCCATGAAGTATTTATGATTTGAGGGCACAACTGTGACACAACTGGGGCACAACTCCCAGCTTTGTTATAGAAGCCTTCAGATATAGTCTGAAAGTCCTGGTGGAGATTTCTAGTCCACACCACCGCCTACCTCAGTTTTTCCCTTTATCATTTCTGAATGATGCCTTTGCATACAATTTTTAAGGCATTCAGTAATGGAGATCCCAGGAAAATCTCAAAAAAAAAAAAATCTGCTCTAGAATTTATCCATCTTTATAGACTGCAGGATTTCTTTTTCTTGTTCACCTTAAATTTCCCATGCTGTTGCACAAACACAAAGTTGGGGTTTTCTTTTAATTTCAATATCCTTCACATTTGTAGAGAACAAATTATTTTATTTCTGCATTCTCTTCTAAGACCAATGAACAGTGAACCTATTCAATCCTTTTCTATGGAGCATCCCCAGCCTTGGGTGAACACATGTACTGTGATCCACTACCTAAAGCTAACCAGCCATATCACTGAATAATGGGGAACAACTCAGTAATAGTGAGTACTACTCCATTTTATACTGAGTTCAGCAGCTCTTACCAAGGCTTCCATCTAGTCCTACCAAGTTTAAAATATACTTGAGATACTCTGCAGAGGATCATTAAAACTTAAAGCATAACATTTTTAATAAAAAATCAGTATATCTTTTAATTTTCAAAACATGGTAAACTGTTGAAACATATTTAACAGAATGTATGTAGATATATACTGTAACTCATCACATTAAAATTCTTACATATTTTCTTTTTTACTTGCTTCCTCATCTTGTAACATTTCCAAATTCAGTTACCATGCATCTCCAGAGACTACGTACTAAACTGAGAGGAGAAAAACTTCATTGTCTGCTATGGTGTTGATCCACCAAAAACTGCATGGGAGATGGTCTAAAAATGTCTACATGAGACTAAAGCTACAGAAGCAAAGCACAGTATTATTGATTTTGCAATGACAAGGCAGATTTTAGCCTAAATTAAATTGCTGGATAACCCACTGCTGGTCTTCCATCAGATGGAATAATTTAATCCCTCAGGTTTGGCAAAATTAAAAGCAAAATATCATTAAGGGACTTTAATGGGTCTTCACTTGCATAGAACCTGTATATTAAAGGAATAAATCTATTTCAGTTTCCTACGAATGAACACACAATATTTAATGGTTTAGATAATAAGAAATTGCTAACTTTATAGTAGTAATTTCATAATTTTATATGAAAGGATAAGCTTATGATTTCCATGAGTCTTTGTCTAGTACTGAAAACATCATTAGCTTTAACGTCTAATTAAGTAATTTTTTTCTCTCACTCTGTTTTCTACCTCCCACCGTAGAAGGAATAATAAAAACCAGACCAAGAATGAAAAAAATATTATTTGCAGAAGATTTAAAAGCCAAAGCAATGGGGCCTGGATGGGAATTGAAAAGGTTATGATGCAAAAAAATTAGGTTGCTAACCGACATTGTATCTGAAGACAGGCAGTGTTCAGTACTCCTGGCAAGTCTGAATGTTTCGAAAGGATGGAAGAACTCTTTATTTAAATGTCAAACATTGTGGTTGTCATGTTTGTTTCCTTTCTAGGGGAATGAGAGAGGGAGACAATCCTGATATGAAAGTGAATTTAAAATGACACAGAGAAAATTACACACAGAAGAAGAAAATAAATATTAAAAGATGCAAAGCAAAGAAAAAACAAATAAAATTCAGATGGAAAACCAACAGGTGGAAGAAAAACAACTAGTAACAACAATCTGCTTATGCTCTCCCTGGAATGTCACTCACACCTTAACACAAGCCCAAGATTATTTTTACATTAGCTAAAAACATCACACAGTTTTAACAATAAATTTTTCATGTCCCTTCAAATGTGCAGATGTTTTTGTTTACTGCCTCAACTGGTTTAAGATACAAACAACACAAGTATAGAGCTTCCTTTCATTTATATATTTGAACTGTGGGTCTATACAACAGTTTGCAGTTTGATTTGAAAACCTTTTCTTTGTTTTGGCATGTGATCAAGAAGCTGAATTTACATGCTAGTGTAAGGTTGTGCCTGAGCCACCTGCTTCCTTCTGTCATAATCTAAACTGACAAATACCAGAAAAGTCTGTTCACAACTAGCAGTGCTGAATGCGAGCATCTTTTACACATGCCTGAGTCTGAGATGTTGTGACTCTTAGTCCAGTGCCATAATCATGACTGTAACTTACTCTCAGAGAGTAGGTATATATACATATATATGTGTGTGTGTGTGTGTGTGTGTGTGTGTGTGAGTATATAACATCTCAAAAGCCATTCATATTCAACTTGTAGCTTACTTGTCAGACACTTTCAAAATTAGCATTTCAGAAAAAAACTTAATTGGACTTACATTTTAATGACCTTAGACCTCAACTGGGATAAGTCAGCATTTCATTGATAAGTCAGTGAGTCACTTTTCTTGACTTATATTGACCAAATTTAACTCTAAATTTTTGTAAATATAATAGATATAACCATAGACTCATAGAATTGTTACAGTTGGAATAGGCCTCTAAGGATCAAATCCAATATTCAACCTAGCACCACCACAGTGACACACTAAACCATGTCCACAAGTGCCATAAACAAATTTTTAAGGCTTCCAGGGATGATAACTCTAACACTTCTCTGGCAAGCGGTTCCAAAGTTTGACCTTGTAAAAAAATTTCCAAGTATCTAATATAATCCTCTCCTGGAGCCACCTGAGGCCTTTTTTTCTTGTCCTGTCTCTGGTTGCCTGGGAGAAGAGACCAAGTCCCATCTCAGTACAGCCTCCTTTCAGGGAGTTTTCTCTCCTGAGCCTCCTTTTCTCAGGCTAAATGACCCTAAGTCCCTCATCATGTCTTCCTTCTCCTACAGACCCTGCCCCAGCTCCATTGCCCTTCTCTGGGCTCTCTCCAGCCCCTCAGGGCCTTTCCTGCAGTGAGGGCCCAGCCCTGGACACAGCACTGGAGGTGTGGCCTCAGCAGGGCCCAGCACAGGGGGACAATCCCTGCCCTGGCCCTGCTGGCCACAGCATTGCTGATCCAGGCCAGGATGCCATTGGCCTTCTTGGCCCCCTGGGCACAGCCTGCCTCATGTTCAGCTGCTGTCACCAGCACCCTGAGGTGCTTTTCTGCTAGGCAATATTCCATCCACTCTGTCCAAGATTGTGGCATTGCCTGGGGTTCTTGCGACTCAAGTACAGGATTCAGGACTTTGTTTTGATCAACCTCATATCATTGGCCCATTGTTCTATCCTATCCTGATTCCTCTGCAGTGCTTTCCTATTTCATAAGAACATATTTCATCCATGAACCTTACAGAAATTTCTACTGCAAGAAATCTTTCTACTGTAAGAAAAAGCAATAAAGAGTCATAATACTTATGTGTATATGGTCTAGATTTTAGATTTAAAAAAATATACTGTCAATACAGTTAAGTCTGCAAACAGGGGCAGCTCTGATAGCCCCAAATGTCATGAGAGCATTGTCCAAAAGCTTCCTAGACTCTGGTAAGCTTATTGATGTGACCACTCCCCTACGGACCCTGTTCTAGTATCCAGCCACCCTCTGGCTGAAAAACCTTTCCTTTACACCTGACCTAAACCTCCTCTGATGCAGCTTCACACTACTCTCTTGAGTCCTGTCATGGGTCAGAGAGATCAGTGCCTGCCCCTCCACCCTCTCCTCACAAGGAAATGCAATGACATCTCCCCTCAGTCTCCTCTAGGCTGAATGGATCAAGTGACCTCAGCCACTCCTCATACAACTTCCATTCCAGGCCCTTCAAAATCTCAGTTTGAATATTCCCTAATAGTTTAGTATATTTTTTGTATTGTGGCACCCAGGAGTGCCCCCAGCACTGGAGGTGAGGCTGCCCCAGTGCAGAGCAGAGCAGGACAATCCCCTCCCTTGCCTGGCTGCTGATGCTGTCCCTGATGCCCCCAGGACACGCTTGGCCCTCCTGGCTGCCAGGGCACTGCTGGCTCATGTTCAGCTTGCCATGGACCAGAGCCCCAGGCCCCTTTCCATGGCACTGCTGTCCAAATCTGACCATACATCCACAGCTGGTGCATCCTAGGTGCAGAATCCGGCATTTTCCCTTGTTAAACTTCATATAGTTGGTCGTTAGCCAGTCCTTTATTATTTATTGAGGTCTCCCTTTCCTTGTCATAAAAGGATTTCAGGTTTGCTAAGCAGGATGTGCCACGCACACAGTTGTGCTGGCTGTGACCAGTGACTAAACTGTCTTTCAGTTGTTTTTCAAAACCTGCCAGAATAATCTTCTCCATACTTCACAAGGTACTGAAGAGAGATTGACAGGCCTGGAGTTTCCAAGGTTATTGCTCTTGCCTTTCTTGAAAACTGGGACAACATTCACGAGCTTCCAGTCCAGTTGGACCTCTCCAGACTCCCAAGACCATTCAAAGTCATTGAGAGAGCTTGGAGACAACATCAGCCAGATCTAGGAATTCTTGAATTGATCCTATCAGGCCCCATAGATTTATAGGGATCCAGCTCAAGCAGTTTGCAGTAAATGACAAAACTGGAAAGAATAAAAACAAAAACAACAGGAAAGTAGATTTCCTTGCATAATGGCACTTTCCACTTGTGATCTGAACACAATTTCTAATTTAGACTTGCTAGGTAACCAGAGTATCTCACAATACTTTTTGCCTCGCTTTTCACCAAAAAAAAAAAAAAAAAGCAATACCTCTAAATTTAAAAAAAAAACTTTTGAGGAGGAAATTCATTGTCATGGAATATTCTGATCTTACAAAATGGACAGCTGTGTACCTTGCTTGTCATTAGAGTGGAAGGATGCAAAGGTAATTTTTTTGCAACAGGCTGAAACAGTGATTATCAATAGTACAATGGTATGTCACAATTACAGATCATTTTGTCTTTATCACTCTTCTAAAAAAGAAGTGACTAAAATGAGTGTCTCTAAAGTCATTCCTATGACTTCTGTCCTAAAAGATTTTTGTAAAACATCCATCACCAGAAGGATTTGTTGAGCACAGCAGAGACTCTTAAGAGCTTGAATCCTGTCTGAGTCTGCAAATTAGGTCACCTTACTTGGGTACTCCAGTAAGAAAGGTCCGGTCTTACTGAAAAGCTCAGAGAAGGATCATAATACTTTTTTTTTTCAATGCTTTGCATAATTTTGTCTAGAATACCTTGACTAAGTGACTTTATGAATAAAGTATTGTCTTTCTAACTTGCTAGGCAAGTGCCGAAATGTATAACCTCTTCTAAGTCAAAATGAAATAGGTAAAATCTGCACGGGGTTAGAGCTATTCACTATTTGGTTTTTAGGTCACTTGCTCTCCTCAGCTCTTGTTCTGTACCAAAAGATAAAATGAGCTTTGCAAACTTCAAGACTGCTCCATGTGTCAGAGACTCTACAAAACCAGCAGAAATCTACCCTGTGTCTGTGTCAGCAGCCACGGGATTGGAAAGACAAATGTTGTCATAACCTCCACCCACTGGAATCTGGTTGTTGGTTTAGTTAACACATCCTCTGGCTATTTGAACTGGTCACCCAAGAAGTCAACAGTAAGTCAAGTTGTCATGCATTCCTTATTAGTCATTTCCTCCCACAGCTGGATCTTCTGCATTCATGTTTACAAATCAGCTGAAATCTTGTTTGTGCTTCGAGGATGAACTGAAGACATTAGAAGAGTATCTACAATTCTGCAAACTAAAATTTAGGTTCTGCCACACAAGCAAACTCCATCAACTTTCTGTTTGCCAGCTGTCTTGCTGCTCCTGAATTGCATGGGTTTTACAGTATCCGGGATTTTTTGGGGGGTGGGAGAGTGGTGGGTTTGTTTGTTTGTTTGTTTGGGGGTTTTTTGGAAGGGGAAGGGGCACAGAGAAGGACACAGACATCACATCCTCTGAACCCTTCTATGTAAGTACCCAGGGAGGAATTTCAGCTATTTTCAATGAAGGAAATGCTTGCATTTTTTTCACTTAATGTGGTAGCACTGAGCAGTTGTGTTTGTACACATAAAGATGCATGTATAATTACTTTTTTAAAATTTAATTAAACAGCTATTTCTGAACAATTTTTCCAGCTATCTGGCAACATTGAGACCTTGAGTTGACAAGGTCTTATTCTTGTTTATTTTTACAGAACAGAATAAAAATTTTACCTATTTAGGAATTTCTTCACTTTACTGAATGCAGAACAGGCAGGCTACAAGAGACGGGAAAAATAGGCATGACACAAAGGAGAAATCTGGAAAAATTCCAGCTAAATCCAGCTCATTGTGAATGACATTTCTCTTGACTTACTGCATTTCCTGGCAAAATCATTTTTTCTCTTCCATCTAAAGTGTTACCTACCCTCATCCTGCCACATCTGACTTGCGTATCAGGCTTTCTTAAAACATAGACTTAATCTTTCCTTTTTTTTTCCCTCAAGTATTCTCACTGGAATATTCTATCTGGATATTGACATTAAATAAAATATTAGCTGTATTAAGAATTGTCTGGAGAGAGCATAGAATTAGCTGGAGAAAAGCAGGTTAGATTTGCATTAAAACAAAAGCAGAAATAAAGAAATATGTCCAACAGGTGAATTTTGTTATTCTGAAAGGCACACTGCTTATATACTAGTCAGAATAATTTTACAACATGTCCTTTACATATTTAAAATCATTCTCTCTAATTAACCAACATCTAATCACCATCTACTCTAGAGTCTTCCACAAGACTCTAATGCAGTTTTAATTTTATAAAAGAGCCAATTGACTTTTATGGTCCACAGAGATTAAAAGTCATTGTGACAAATTTTCTAAAATGATGGAAATTCTTATATAATGCTTAATGGTTTTACTATCAGGCCTCTTAAGTATTTTTTTAATTAATAAGAAGTTAAATGCAAAATAATCCTATTGCTTGTATTAACAGAATTGTAGCAAAACAGATGCTAGTGTCATTTATGCATATTATGAAATAAGAACATTTTGCAAAAATGTCCCTTTGCTTTTTCAGGATGAGAAATATTTCCTCAGAAGTCATCTCAAAGCATCCATTTTTTTAACCAGATAAAACTTGTCTTGAACCAATCAAATATATATTATACAGCTATTACACCACTAATATGAAGACAAATTAACTGCTCAACACTGAATGCCTTCTCGTGTGCTTGTTGTCAGCAATTAAATATCACAGCAGAAAAATGTGTCTATTAGCACTAAAAAATTTTTCACCTTGACAATAGAGGGTTGCATTCACACACAGGACTTTGTAGAAATTCACATTTGTGCTGATGTTCTACAACCCCTGCTGCTGCTTCTTCTGATGTCCTCAAGCAGATACCTTTCTTGTGGTCCACTGTGCTATTGGGCTTATTTTCAAGAACAGATACAAACTAAATCATGGGATCATCTACTTAGCCAGCAGATGAAAACAAGCAGAAGGAGGAGGGATATATGGATTCCAATCTCTGTTTATGAGAACATCCTTCCTGTCATCAATATCCGCATTCCATTAACGTATGGTTTCAATTCTGCCTTTGCGATGTGGTTCAAGCACAATAGTCAAAGCATATATGTTCCAGTCAAGCACATTTCACTTTATATTAAATCAAGTAAGAAGGGATACCATAGCAGTTTCTGTGAAAGCTCTAGCTGTTTAGTAACCTGCTGCTCCTAATCATTTTCAATGGTACTGCAAAGCTTTTCCATTACGTAAGAGAAAATGCAACCTCTGATAAAATATTATGGATCTTATCCATGAAAAATAAGATGTACTCCAAAATGCTTATGGTTTTCATTATTTATCTAGTTGTTTAAAATTTACATTAGTTAAAATATTACTCTGTCAAAAACTTGTTTGAAAGAGCACAAAATGAGAAAAGAAAACTGAAAGAGAACAATTAATCATTAATAAATCAAAATCTCTATATAATTTCCTTTATTTCCATAGCATGTGCACTGTATCCAAGTTCATGGCCTGCGAATAGCCTTAGGAAAATGTTTGGAATGTGAACTGATAGTGCAAAGGAACTGAGGAATCTATAAAAAAGGTATTTGAAGGTATATAACCTATACTGTGGCTTGAATTGCTGGGGTCAGCTCTAGGGTATGTACTAGAGCCCCAGTGTCTGTGATACAAGTGTGAGTACAGCATACATGGAGACACCCATATATAACCACATAAATCTAGATTTCTCAATCTGAAAGATGAATTCCACATTTAAGGTCTTACAAGGCAGCTTTAATTAACCTGGAGATGCATCAAAAAGATGTCTGTATTTATGTCAGCAAACTGCTGACAATATATAATCCTAGAAATATTTACATAGCCTGGCAGGAATACTGGAAGGTAAGTTTACTGCTTATAATAATTTTCCAACATCGAGAATTCAGATATTTTTGCAGAGCATTGCATCACTTCACGCACATATAACTGTCACCACGTATGAGCTGAATCATACCCAGGGACTAGATCCGCTTGATTTTTTTCCATGCCCTATGTTTATGACATTCACACAACCCATGTACAAGGAAATAAAATCACCTTGATCTGCAGCTCTAGTATCTTTTCTAATTTGACTTGACTAAAGTGTAAAATTTCAGTAGCAATTTGATCAGAATCAGTATTATAAGTGAATGAGTGATTCCTGAACTTTGCACTAAATTTGTAACTATGTGTGAATGCATTAGACTACCACACACTAGCCTCTACTTTCTGACAACATACATTCCACTGTGAAGAAAGGATTGATACGGTTTGAATAACAGATCATTTCTCTTATGATGATGGGAATTAGTGAAGACAAGATAATTTTAATGTTAGGAAAGAACAGTAGCATGCCACCTGTACCAGTGAACCATCTCTAATCTCTGTTAACTTTTCTGAGGCTTCCCATGACTTCTGGAAAACTTGTTTCTTGCTAGAGGGATATAAAAAAGGATCAGACTATTAGTATTGCAGAAACAGTATTTATAGGACTGCACCTGGATGCTGAAGTGGCATTTTTCTTGCTTACACCAGGTGCTGTATCTAACTTAAATCTGCCTGGACAAATTATATAGTCATAGAATATTTTACACGTTTATTAAAATGCTTTCTCTAGTCATTGTGTATGTTAGATCTATTTCTCCTTCTTTAGAAATAAATAGGACCAAGATAAAATCCTTGGTTTTAGTAGAATTACTCCTGATTCACAAAGCTTAATGGCTCCTTAGCTCAGAAGTTAAACTATGTTATTATGGGTGTGGTCCAAATGCCTCTTAAACACTGACAGGCAAGGGCACTGACCACTGTCACTAAGAAGCCTGTTCCAAAGTTTGATTACCCTCTCAGTAAAGAAATACTTTGAAATGTCCAGTCCAAACCTCCTCCAGCACAGCTTTGAATCATTCCCACACATCCTGTCACTGCATACCAGGGAGAGGAGCTCAACACCTCCCTGTGCCCTTGCCCTCCTCAGGAAGCTGCACAGTTGTGAGGTCACCCCTCAGCCTCCCTTTCTCCGAACCAGACAAGCCAAACCCCTCCATTAGCATCCAGGACATGTTTTCCAGCCCTCCCACCTGCTGTTTCCCTCCTCAGGAAGCACTGAAGGACCTTCCCATCCTTCTCCACCTGCAGGGCCCAGCAGGCCCCAGGGGAGGCCCATCCCCTCCCTGGGCCGGCTCTGCCCCGCTGGGTGCTGTGGGATGATATAAAAGTCCAGGTTTTTCTTTGTTTGAGGTACCTTTTTAGGAGGCACCCAGCATGAGCTGTGATTTTGCTACTTAGTTGTTGCACCAAGATTAAATTATTATAAGGAGCAAGACGTCTGAGATTCTACTGTGGAAAATATGGTGTTGAGTCAGTGAGGAAGTTTGTCTGACAGTGTGAGTGCGGTGTGTGTAGGGAGTTAGCAGGGCATTTAGCAGCTCTGGATCACTGAACCACTGAAATGGCTTTCTGTCCCACTTCAGGCTGTGCAAGTGTGACTGCCAAGACAGGAAACTTTCCTTAACAGTATCTAAAGCCTAACAAAAATACAGGGAAACTACATCCTCTGCTTTCCCTTTCTCTACTAGATGAGCCTTATCATAGAAGAATAGCAAATTAATTAAATGAGACTTCCCCTTTGTAAAACCATGCTGACTGCATAGGATGCATTGCTTGTTACACGGTTTTTAATAGTACCTAGTGTAATCTTCTACATAATTTTTCTAGGAACTCAAATTAGTTCTGTACTGCTTCCAGCCAGGACACAGTTAATTTTCTCAGTAGTATCGAGGGGGCATGTCTAAAACCCAAAGATTATTCTATACCAGCTCATTGCCAAAAGCAGAGGGAAAGGAGTCACTGACATGGGTGCAGTGAGGTGGTAGGCTCCACAACATACATTTTGGCACATTAATCACTCTCTCTTTCATACACTTTTGTTATTAATTTTGTTGCTGTTACTGATTCTTTTATTTCATTGCTATTTTCAGTAAATTGTTCTTACCTTAGCCTGTGAGCTTCACTTTTTTTGCCTTCAATTCTCCACTCTACCCCACCACAGCTGAAACAGGGAGGGAAAGCGGAGGAGTGAGAGAACGTCCCACAATTTAGAGAGCCTTGATGGCTCTCAGTGAAGTTGGGAGCACCATTCCTATACCGTGACAAGTTCCCTGGCTCTTCCCTCACACCTTTTTTCTAAATTTGAATACCACTGTCTCGTTTCCAACCAGCAGAAAGAGATCTTTAATAGATGCTGAAGAACTGAACAAAATCCCACCAAGCCTCATGGACTTGAGAACAGTCAGCTGATACAGCTGATCCCTTACAACTTCAGCGTCCAAAAATGGAAATTCACGGTTCCTGCACATGTGGGTCTACAGACCCAAGTGGCTAATAAGCCCCAGGTCTCTCATTAAACATTGAGGCCACAGCCACATTGAATGCCTTCACTTTTTTCTTCATCCCTAGTAGTCAGCTATCTTCAACAAGTAATGGTCCGATGTTTTCTTTAGATGCCCTCTTGTTATTAACATACTTTAGAAGCCTTTCTTGTTGTCTGACAGATCACTGACCAGTCTCAATTCTACCTGAACTCTGACCTTTTGTGTCTCCCCCCTGCATATATGAACAACAGCTTTTTAAATCTCCTACAAAGCTTGACATTACTTTCACAGATCATACAGTTTTCTTTTCCTCTTGAGCTCCATGAGGAGTTCCTTGCTCAGCCAAGGGGGATTTTGCTCCTCTTGCTCCACTTACACTGCAATGGGATTGCCTGTTCCTGGACATCTTAAAGGCAGACCTGCCTCCATGGACTTGTAAGCCGTCAAGAGCAAATTCTCAGGATAGTCCACTAAATGTTTTTTCTTTTTTCTCCTTACATTAAACACATTAAAGCAAGTAATTTCATGATTGCTATGGACAAACCACCCACCTACCATCACAGCCCCCATGAGTTCTTCTCCATTCACAAATAGCATGTCTAGGATTGTAATCTTCCTAGTCTGCTCACTTAGTATCTCTGACAAGAAGCTATCTGCTAGAACCTTCAAGACTTTGAATAAACAGACATAAAAAAAGGAGGGGGAAATTATGTTTTCATTTACTAAGTTAATTTGTTGAAGAGAATCAAGCATTCTGGAATATAAACAAAACTGTTTTAAATAAGTATGTAATCTGAAAGTTTCTTGTGGGCAAAATAGCTATCATTTCCTGGAGTGGAGCCTAACTTTACTCTAATAAAAGTGACTCCAATACTATGAGAAAGAGCTGGAGACTGGAAATTTAGAAAAGAAAACAAAAAACATTTGACCACATTTCAATATTGCGATGCAGGAAGTGATGGGGAAACATAAAATTACCTGAAATTCTGCCAAAGCTTGCAGAGGAGTTACAGTCAGCTCCTAAAGAACAGGGTGTGCCCCAAAACCATTGTGTGGTTCTTGTAGTAATCAAACAATGAAATTAATTTTTACGAACTAGGTATTCAGGGGCAGGGAGTTCTATTTCCACAGTTCAGCATCTTGGGATTGTAGCAATTGACCCCTAAAGAAAATGTTCCTGCAACATGTGTCACAACTAAAGAGTTTTCAAGTGGAACTATATTTGAGGATGTGCCATTTTTCTGTTAATTCTTAGGCTTCCCTATGCATGCAGCTAGAAACACATATCTATTTTGTTTCAGGAATTCAGATGTTGTGATTCAAATAGCAAAGACAACACAAAGAAACCACATTCCCAAGCCATTTCTATTGCTCTGAGTATTGATTATGTTCCTAGTGGTAGCAGCAGTTACAGTGCCTCAAAATAGGTCTTTGTTTATATTAATAAGTAAAAGAAAAAGTGAGTTTCCACAAACTCATATTACTTTTACTGGATCAAATCTTGCTTTTGACACTGTGAAATCTCCCTGACAGTGCTTGAGTTGATGTAAGTTCATTTCATGGGAGCAGAGTGTTATGGGCACCAGGATACAGATGTCAGGACACAGAAATTAGGAGTGCATGGACCTGAGTTTGTGGAGAACTGGGCAGTGAGTCACAGGGTTATGAATAATACTGATCATTAAAACCAGGGCAGAAAAAAACAGCTGTTGGAACTTCTACAGCTTCAGGGTTTCTTTTCACAGAGCTTATTAGCTGGAAAGAATTAATTTGAGATAATAAAGTACAACTGGCCTCTGAGGGATTTTGTAGGTTTGTATATTATTGAAGTTTCATATCCATAACTAAAGCCCTTATTGCCTGTAGTACAGCAAACTAGCTAAGAAAATCATACAGTAAGCAAAGCAAATTAAAGTGGACATGACCTTTGCTCCATTTCTTGCACTACAAGAAAAATGTGGAATGAAAGGCTGAACCTGAACAAACACTTAATCCCACAAAACTCCTTCCTATTTTTCTGGAATTGTAAGTCACAAAGAAAAGATAAATGCTGGAAGGCACTGGTTTAAGAAATATGGAAAAAATACTACTAAGAGAAAAATGCAACCATTCTCAAGAAACTCTCAGATAGCCACTTGAAACCCTAGCTGTTAAATGCACTATGTTGCTCTAGCCCCCAAAAGAGCTAGCCCAAAGAATCCACAGTTGGATGTGCGGATAAGAATTCAACTAACAACCCTATTAATATTTCTAGAACTGATAGTGGAAGTACCAAAGGGGGACACTAACAAGTTATTCCTCAGTAATTCATTCAGTCCTCCTACTGAAAAAAAGAAGCCTAATACTGTTCAAACAATACAGTTAACACAATAGCTCCAGCCAGAGATTTATAAACAAGTACATCATAGAGTTAAATGTTGAGCATTACATGTTCAAAGTGAGATTCAACCCAAAATCTAGGAGAATAATGCAATATCTGTTTTCTGGAACTAAGTGACTAACATCTCATCACTAATAGTGAGCAATGAACTGAACAGAATTACTGTCAGTCTTCACTCAAAATTTCTTTCATTTGCAGAGGCAGATACAGTTATAGTCAGATAGGCCTGTTGACACTGATCTGTGAACTGCTGATTTTCACAAAGAGATTTGCTAGCAGTGATGCTCTTCTCTGCCACAGGCTAACTTGGAGATGGTTCTTATTTCACTCACCATCTTCTCTCATTCCTTGGGCAATATATTGATAGGTGGAGTATCTTTGAAAGAGATTCAGTGGTGTACCCTGGAGGCTGGTCACACACGAAGCCATCCTCCATCACTTATGAAAAAACCCAGCCACATTAGCAGCTGGACAAATGGCTTGATCCAGTGGGTACTGAACTAATAACCTGAAATTTTTAATAGAATTTACAAATCAGTATGGGAATTAAGAGAGTTTAATTAATTGTATACTGTGTTTACATCCTAGACAAAAATTAATATAAAATGGTGCTTATTCCTGCAAGTAGCAACTGTAAAGTCACAATTTGGAACTTCTATTATGCCAATGTTTTATGGAGTCCTCACCAGGTACCTTATTTCAATTTTGCTTATTTTTCAAAAAGTATTACTTAAGTGGTCTATATTTATAAGAGCAACCTAAAAATTAAATAATTGTGTGGCAATCAAGACTCTTTATATCCTCAAAGGCTTTGAAGAACTTTCTTTCAATCAATTTCCATGAGAATTTTACTTACAATAGGAAAAATCCCTTAGTCACACAGAAACTGTTATTCAGAAAGGTAACTGAACTACACAGATGAACAAATATGCTCATTGGTTTTACCTTGTCAGATATAGCAAATAGGGCAGTGTGCAATGATGTTATGTTTATGGTTATTCCATTATACGGGTCACTTATAAGAAGTATCTCTAAAGAATATATTTTTTCTAATTTCCTGGGAAAGGAACGCAAAAGGATCACTTCATCTGACACCCACAGCTGCAACTAAAAGCTCTTAGAAAAGGAAAAAATGCCTTTTATAATCTTACAAAGATTTCTTGCTCTATAAAAACATTTTATAATCTTACAAAGAACAATACTATTGAAAATTATTAATCTTTTTTTCTAGGATCTGTAGATATATAATATTTAGAGAAGTACATTGCCAGGCTCTAATGATATCTATTAACTACATTAGGTATCTACCTATCCCTAATTATTGACTCCTAAGTCATAGAGAACAAACATTTAAATTCTTTCTCCAGTCAGTGAAGAATAATAAAGGATCCATAGGGATGAGCATTAACAGATACACGAGCATGAGTTGCACTCAATTACTTGAGTGCAATTCATATCCTTCTGAGAGTGTTAATTATCATCTTCTCTGGGCAAAGCCATGGTACCTCGCCAATCCTGAAGGAAGTCTTAGTATGCCTGTCTGTTAGAGATCATTAAATTGGATACATTAATCCATCCCTAAATTCCAGGAGTACTTCAAAGCCCATTGGATATTTATAAGGTTTTATGGTCAATTTTATTTAAACTTTGACTTTTAAAGCCTGGGTTTCACACTAGTTGCTTCCTTCATTCAAGCACAAGATTCTCCCTACTGTGCAGTGTTCAGCAATCCTAAATCTAGTCTCTAATGTTCTGAGGGAAAAGTGGGTTCCTCTGAGAAAAGGTGATTGACCTCATTTATTTAATTTTGGACTTATTTTTTCCGTTAACAGATGGTGACCTTCTCTAACTGCCAGGAATCCTCATGCACGTGCTGACCTGTAACCAGTCATTTATTCCAGGGAAAGTGTGCAATAGTTTGACTCTCCACTTTATCCTGGCTGACCTACAAGGTTTTTCCTAATGTTCCTACTCACTGCAAACTGGACTTTTCACCATATGACAATGACCTCAGAAGCCAACCACATACTCTGTTAGATAAACAATATGTTTTCAAGATAAACATAATGGCAGATCAAAGCATGAGTTTTTCCAAAAAGGGGCATGCTAACTTTATTATTTGTTATGCAATCATCCTCAGTTTGTTGCATTGCTGATTTTCTTTCCCTTGTGTATTAGTTTTCGTCTGTATTTTACATATCCATTAAAAAACACCATATACTCACTCCAGCAGAGATTAAATGTCTAAAAGATGGATTTAAGTTCATGATCTCTCCTATTTCTATGTAATTACATTGCCTTCCATGTTGCAGTACAGGTCTCAAAATAACTCCTCAATTCCCCGCAATCAAAACTTTCAAGCTAGTTCAAGTTCCAGGAATTCAGTCTACAGAGAGCTCAAACTAAACAGACTCTGTCCCAGTGAAAATCAGGCACTTTTCCAAAAGGTGATAATGGATAGACACCAGATGGCCGATAGCGAGGAAAACAAATCTCCTGGTATGTGCCAGAAAAAAAAAAAAAAAAAAAATTTAAAAAAAATTAAAAAAAAAAAAAATTAAAAAGCAAAATGAGAAGTGGATTAAAAGATTGGCATCAAAGGAAAATAGTAAAATGCAGCAAAATGTAAGGCTAGGGCGCTTCCTGGCAGATGGAACAAGCTGGAAACAGAGATGAAGGACAACAGGATGCAGGATTTCTGGAGGACAGGGTCAGGTTTCAGTGGCAGTGTGCAGCCCAAGACACAGCTGAGAAGGGAGGCAGCAAATGTCCTGGTGGCTCTGCCTTGACAGCAGAGGCTCCAGCCCGTGGAATGCTGCAGAGGGTGAAGCCATGTTAGGGCCGGGCAGCCTGGGCAGCCCTCTCCCGTGGGCACACGGCGGGCTGTGCGGGGAGGAGCAGGAGCAGGTGTACAGCCAGCCCTGAGCAGAGAAAAGCCATTCCCGGGGGCAGAGGGCAGGCTGCAGCGCTGCAGGGGTCTGGACAGGGAACCAGAGTGGACCAAGCCATCCTTCCCCCTTGCCCCGGAGGAAGACACAGCAGCACCTGTGGGAAAGCATTGCCCCGCCTGCACTACCCACTCCCGGCACGGCTGTGATTTTTAAAAGTTTGCTGTTTTGCCCTTTTATTTAATTGTGTGTTTTGACTTTAAAACATAGCTTTGGAGTTGAAAAGGCTCCATTGGTTTTTGTTTGCTTTCAGAGAAATGTAACATGGGCTGCCTCAGAGCTTGACAGGGAATTCTTCAGGGAAGAGAGCTGGCATCTCTTGGGGACTCTATGATATGATAACTCTATTGCAATAAACAAGATTGTTGGAAATATTATCTAAAATAATATTATCTAAAATAATTCACTCTAAAATACTTTGTCAATATCATTCAGGAAAAATAATAAGATACGTGGGGCTGAGCTGGCTCCCAGGGCAATTACAGATAAGTTTACTGGATTCAGTTGCATATTTGCAAAAGCAAATAATGTCTATTCCCAATTTAAATTTTCAAGAAAGTAAATAGAGTATCTGCAGAGTTGGGATAAATTATTATCCCAAAAAATAACTGACTTTACCATGCTTAGAAACTCTGAAGTAGGTATACAGTTCCATATATCTGTGCTGATTTGAAAATGAGTTCTACAAATAAATAGAAGACCAAGAAAGGTCACAGATAGCACAAGCCATTGCATATTTCAGAGGATCTTCCTACTTTCATTAAAATTAAATAATTTTGTTAGAGTTAGTGGATTTTTAAAACAAGAGGCAAATTTGTCCAGTATTTCTTCTGCTATTAGAGTTTCTAAAATATTGAGCTTAGAAGCTGTACATTCCATGTACCTTGGCTACCACCTTTAACAAAGAAGACTGTAAGTTTTCAAACTTCAAACTACCCTAAAAATACCCTTTATATGTATAAAAGTCTGCTCATTTAAATCAGTCAGTTTCAAATCTAAATATAGTTAGACTTCAGAACTGAAAGGTGCCAAAGTACAAAATTTCCACAGCTGTAAACAGTAAATACCTGAAGTGGGGAGAGTAAGAATGCATGAAACTTTCAGTTGAACGTGTTTTGCATTAATGTACACAAATCAAATGTTTTGTGAACTATTTAAGTAAGTGAATGAAACATCAGGAATGAAGCAATATAATCCAGTAAAGTAAAGCATGCATACCCTGAGGCAGAAGGGGTTTTAGTTTTCTTGTCATAGCACAGCATTTTGTTTTGTGTTTGTAAGGAGGTAGGGGACACTAGAAACAAGGAGCTGAGCAAAATTCTAGAAAGTCTTTGTAGATATTTCTGTTGCTAAAAAACAGGTCAGTTTTTAGAGTCAAAATCCATTCACTTTGAAAAAGTACTTTTCCCCACATAGGTTTTCACTTTTCTCTCTGTTCTAACCAGCAAAGTATTTCCCTGCCTTTTCCTGTATGCAAATATAATGCAGATTGCAGACAATGTATACTTGTAGCACTGCTTGTTTTACTGCTACACTCAAGAATTCATTTTCATTTGAAACCACATTTTTCTTCATTCTTTTTTTCCTTAGCTCTGAGCTAAAGAATTTAGAAATTAGGCTGCAGTGTTCCCAGGGCTGGGAGTTATCCATGATCCAGTCTTGTCCTTCCCAAACAAGGAGTCCAGGGAAAATCCAAACACCCAAGATTTTTTTTAACCCATTGCAAGATCATGCTTCATACTTAAACAGAGACAAAAATGCCTCTGTATACAACCTGCCACCCACTGACAGAGCTTTGCAGAGTTGAGACATTTGCTATAAAGTGTTATCTTCAGCAGAACTCCTTTCAATTAAATGCTTGGTTCATATCTTTGCCTTCTGGGCTATATATCCATGTATTCACTCTTCTGACAAATCATCTCTGTGTTTCATTTCAGGTTCATCAAACGTTGTTGATTACCTAATTACCAGTAGTAAAATAAGCAGCCTGAACTATGTCTTTTTGAGGGAATTTTTGAGGGAATTTAAAGTCTTTAGAAGTAGGGTAAGACTGGACCTTTCCAAAAACTGGCTTGGGATGATCACCTCTGTACTAAAAACTTGAACTTCAGCTGTTGTGCCTTACTGCAGCATTTAATTAGAGAGGCAAAAACCAGTGGTTTCCATCAGATTTCTTGTAACTTCTTTTTCAGTTGTTCTGAGAATATAAAACAGGAGCTAGACGTTGGATAAATAATCAAGCCTTCCAATATATTTCTGCATACCTTTTTTTCACTAAATTAAACATGAAGTGTTCTTCATTAGCAGCCCATTGGGAGAAGAGGGAAATCACAAGAACCTCTGTTTATGCAATGATTTTTCTTTTTTTTAAGGAAAAGGCTTATTCTTCCTATGTTTTACCTTTCTCAAATCATACAATTTAACCATGACATTTTCACACCCGTCACCTTACTGTGTCCTCCTGTCTTACAGGCTGACACGAGACTGTGGGCCTAGAAACAATTTTTCCACATTTTGCAGGGAGCTGGGCAGGACCTCATGTGAATCTTCTTGCAGAATTACTTTGAGCTGCACTACCCAGCATTGGGCTGCCCAGAAGGTAACCCAGTTGTCATGACATGTTCTTTGCTGGTCAGTATATAGAACTTTCCATCCCATCTTGGTGTTTTTCACACTTCAGGGTGACTCTGCTGAAAGCTTATTGTCTTTGATCTCTCACAGCTCTGCCTTTCAATGATGTGTATTTTTAGATGCAGTGGAAGTAAGCCATTGACTTTTCTTCTCCTTTTTTGAAGAGGGCTTCTCACATGTTGTTTACACTCTCTGTGAGCCTTAGTGGAGTGTTTCTTCTCCACTGAGAGGAACATACTGTTCACGTGCACTCTTTCTCCTGCTCATGTTTGTGTTGCCTGGAAAAGACCAATTTTCCCTAACTGCATCATGCCATGCACTATAAATCACATTTGTGTCCCATTTAAAATATAAACCACAACAGACACAGAAGAACAAAAGGAACCACACGCCCAGCTTTTTTTGACAAAACTCCCACACATTGATAATTAGAAGCACATAAAACCATACACAAGCTAGGAGAGCTTGAGCGGCTGTCATGCCTCATGCTGTCTGTCTCAGCCTCCTCCACTTTCAATTCTGCCACAAAATTGCCTGGAACAGTAAAAAGGGCAGGAGAAGATTAACATAAACAATCTGTGAAACAATGGAGATTAAAATAATAGTAAAGATTGCCTGACAAGTGTGCTTTCATGAGTCTCTGGGAAATCTTTGCTTTAATTAATTATCTGCACTTGTCGAAGGGATATCTGAAGCACTTAAACCCTAAAAGAAGAACAATGTGTTTTAAAAGCCATCTGTAACACAAATAATTGTTGAAAATGTTTTAAGTAACTTGGTGCATAGGCAATGTGGATAGAGAATTCTGGCTGCATATTTGTTTTATATTTTGCAATCTGCTTTATTGGCCCTACAGACTTGAACCATAATCCTGTGAGCTCACGTGTGTAAGTATTCCCACTAGACTGAACAGAACTCTTTGAGGGACTGGATGGTGTGGTTTGTCATAAATATCACCAAATGTAATTAATAGCACTCACTACACATTTTTGCTGCTGTTGCAAGGCTCTGTACATTGTGCTTAGGCTGCGTACGGCATGCTGAGTCCACATGCTTCATACATCCCACTGCCCTTTTAACTTCTGAAGCCCCTAAGAAGAAGCCAAGCATGTTAGAGCGGTGTTGAAAGAGAAATAGTGGTTTGAAGGGCTAAAGGATTTTAGCCACGGATGTTTAACATATAAAAGACAAAGTTCAGTAGAAAATTAGAATTCTTCATTCCTCACACAGTATCTCATAATTGATGGCAGTCCCTATTTCACACTAGGATTTTACAAAATGTCTGTATCACAGCAAGTGAGGCACATGGCAAAGAGGTGAATAAGAAACTCATCAATCTCAGTAATGTAATTATGAATATTTTATTAGTCTAAAAATTACCAGCACTGAGCAATCTCATTTATCAACTTAGATAATTTTGGCTCCAATTTTCTCACACTGAAATATATTTATCTTCCATTAGTTTCACCCTCTAAGTCAGGTGAATAATGATTATTAGGACATAACCATCCTTAAAATACAAGGCATCATTCTGTAAAGTGCAATTTTTTATGGTTTTTTTCATTTATTTTTAGATTTGCTGTTAAGAAATCTAAAAATAGGCACTTGTTACTACTGTCTGTGTCAGTATGTTATAGGTGTTTCACCCAAAGTAGTGGAGATGCACTTGAGGAACTTACACCAAACCACATGAATTGCACACCTCCAGATCGTCCCACCACATATTCTATCACATTTGCTCACTCTGAGCAGTGCTATCTTTCAGGAGACCAGAATTTCCCTATAATTATCAAGACCTACTGAATGTAAATGAATGATCTTGTTAATGACTCTTAAGAGTCATTACTGCCACAACAAATTTACTTCTCTTATATGCATAGTCAGAAGCAATCAATAAGAACAATTATTTCATTTAAGACCCTAAATTAGTGCCTAGGTTCACGTGGATTGCCAGTAAGACAGACTGACAGCAAGCTGAAAGTTAATTAGCTATATTTGCTAATTTTTCAAATGCTAGTGAAAAAGGCTCTCTCATCCTGAGGTAATAAATTGCCTTCTGACCATTGAAGCTGTTCATGATTGCAAGCTTAAAAGGGCTTGCTATGCCCCAAGAAAACAATGGCCATATAAAACCTGGACCATCCTATCACTAAGCCACAAGAAAATCCAAAGAGCTCTTTGTTCATAATTCAAAGAAACAGATAAGAACACCAGAGGAAAACAGCAAAAACGAACCTTTTTAAACATGGAATTCTAGGAAAGAAGTTCTTGACTTCAGCTATCATGTAAATAGGAAGAACAAATTATTTTTCTCTTCAGTTGTCTAAAAGCCAAATAATGACTTATACTTACTTATCTCCAGTAAAACTGAAGTCATCATGAGTTCTGCTACTTCTTTCAATAAAATATTTTCTTTTCCAACCATTACTTTCTTTTCCTCCTGCCTTTACTTCCACATCTTAACAGTTAAAGTTTATGAAGAGATTTATATAAAGCTTTACTCAATATTTGAAATATTTAAAAGTATAAATAAAGTAATTGTTGTCTCTGAATTTGTTCATGTGCCTTCCAACAAGAAATTATGTTTTAAATTTTCCGTTGACAGTTATCATAAAATATTAATCTACAAATTGATCACAATACAACGATGCTTTATTAACATCAGTCCATAAATTCCAATTAAACCTATACAAAACTGAGACAGGAGAATGCTCTCTATTTTTTTTTCCCTAAGAAATCTTTTTGAAATAGAAAAAATTATCTAAAAAGAAAAGATAATTATTCTGTTTTCTCTCTGGAATAAGCACAAAATCTGTAACCCTACATTTTCAGCTTTTCATAGCAGTCTATTAAATTGCAACTTTTGAGCATAATACCAAAAGCTATGTTCAAACAATTTTCTTTTTTTTTTTTAAAGAAACAACGAACAAAAGCTGACACATATATGTGTATACCCCAATTTTGCATAGCTTTTAATAATGAGTTTTCATGTTCTTTTTGCTACCTGTTTTATTTCAACTTTTCCATAAACAGCATTTTTAAATGGATTTAACTGTATCTTAATCTTTCTCCAATTTATTGTTATATTATAAAAGAATTACTACTATATTGAATTAGTCGAGTAAGGAAACATTGTATGTGTTATCTATTTTCACTCCTCCCAGTGCTTCATATTTTCTAGCACATTTCAGGGTGGTCCCTAAGATAGAATCTTCACATATCAACAGTGCTTCATATAAGCAATATTCAAAGCTCAGCAGTGTTGCATATTTTATTCTACATTTTTCTTTAAAATTCCCTGTAGTTAAGTAGATACTGATGAAGGTAGCTGACTCAAAAATCACTGCAAATGACATAAATCTTTTCAGTTTCTTGAAAAATCATTTCAGTTGCAACTGAAAAAAACCATCAGATCCCAACCATTACGATTCCTTCATATTCTTAGCTGAGGAAATCATGAATGGTTTTTCTGGAGGAGCTTAGTCAGAGCTCTCAGAGTCACATTTTGATCTTCCCATATGCCAAAAAGGAAACTTAAAGCAGCCTTTCACTAATTCTCCATCTTTCAGTAATTCCTGTTTGCGAAACTTTATTTGAATCAATTATTTAACTGAATTTTTTTCCTTAATGGCAGCTCAGCTGGCCATTTCCATGTTTTTCTAAACACAAAATGAGGCACAGAGTCCTTACCCAAGAAGGTTCCTCATTATATGATCAGTCATTCATTTATGGAAATAAAATGGAGAGAATATCTTAATTACCTATATGGTAGACACTTCCACCCACTGAAGTGTTCACAGAGGACACGTGTGCACATTATATTCTACAATTTGCTGTATTCAACCTACTTGTTCAATCTTGCATGAAAATAATGGTGTCATGTTGATTGTTTATAACTTTCATTTTAAATTTAATATGAATCTATGCTATGCTACTTGGGACTCTTTATTTTTTTTCTGTGACAAAAGGGAGAGGAAGATTTTTGTTCTTTCTATTTAGAAGTGTTGGAAGAGGAGGGAATTAGAAAGCCAAAGTACTGGAGGTTATACACATTTAAAAACCAAATCATTCATGTAGTTCAGGTGGTATCCAGGAAGAAAAATCTAGTGAGACATCTTGAAGCCTTTAAAATTATAATTTTAACTCTGAGGCATTCTTATATTACCCATTCTTAAAAAATAATAATAAAAAGGAGTACAAATCCTTTTCCTCCATTCTGTTTTTCAGATCACATTAACATGTATTGTACACACTGTATGTATTACTTTTAGGTCTGATACTGTATTCTAGGTGCTTTCTGTATGGGTCACAGAGGGTTCACGAATAGACATACACTGCTACTCTGCTGCATGAGTAGAAAGTGTCCTTCCTAAGGCCTTTTATTCACAGAAACAACATTTGAACTTTATAGGACATTTTTAAGGTTTGTTGGTTTGTTTTCAGATGGTGGGTTTTTTTTTTTAATTTTTAACACTCTGCTCATGAAAGTTTTTGTTGTCCCTGCTTTGTTTGCCTTTTTTTGTAAGCCAAGAAGCCATGTTGGCTAGGAATTAATTAGCATAACTTCCCAGCTCAAGAGTAATTGACCCTTGGAAACAAAGTTAAAAATGCTGGTCCAGCAGAGAACCCATACATAAGGACTGTTTCAGTTTAAGTGTTTCTCACCCTTCACAAGCACATGGACCACATGAGACGATGGAAACCCTTTGCACATGTTTCATAAACTTGCCAAATTATTCAACTGAAAACTTGGTAATTACATGTAGCTATTTCTGGCCACTTAAGCAGAGGCCTCACGCAAACAGATTTCATAGGTCTTCAGTCTAGATGATTGCCAATGACACATACTTTGTCAGAATTTTCCTTCTTCTCTGTCTATTATACTGTACTTCTGTCTATTATCCTCTTGGCAAGATAAAGTATCCTTCTCAAAATCTTGCTTGATCAGAGCTTCTGTAAGCACTATAGAAAAATCAGCATGATTACCGGGCATGACTGCTTCCCCTTCTGCCCAAATACTCATCTTGAAGCTGAATACTGCTGCCAACCTAAGCTTTCTGTAAGATTTGCTCACCAGTGTTAGAACCAGATTAATTAGAACCCCTCAGCTGATGGATGGATTAGGAAAAGTTTTAACAACTGCTCATTTCAAGTGCCATGTTTTTTGAAAGCAGCTCATTCATTCCATCTAGCCAGGATTAAAAGCCAATCACAAGTAAGCCAAGCAAATGGTAGCCAAAGCATAAAACATCATTACATGCTGGCAGCTAGCTGCAACTACATGACAACTATTCACAAACAGGATGCTTGGTGCCCTTTTATGTGGATCTTGTGTTCTTTGCACATGTTTGTTCCACATGAATTGTTCCCTTGGAAATACAGGGAGAGAACTAAGGTGATGAGAGAACAATAAAATAGCTCATTATCTCCTGCTGCTTTTTACTCTTGGACAAAGGACCCTTTTATTCATGGATGAATTAAGATTTGCCAAACTGATACAGAGATAAGCAAAACCTGCACTATGTCCTTCAGCTGTGATGCACAAAGCATATATGTTCTTGAGTCTTTGCCACTAACATAAACGAACTTACAAAAGTGAGGGAACTGAAGCCCATTAACCAAGACTTCCACCCACCACAGCATCAGTACCTCTCCAAAATTATCTGGTGTTCTCTAGCTATGTGGTATTTCTGCCCTACATTTTGGTATTTTTAGTTAGAGAAAATTAAAAATAAGAGCAAAGAGTTCCCTTCTTGGAGTCCCAGCAGTATTATTACATGAGTGAAGATCATCTCTCCTTCAGGAAAATGCTTAAATTAGTGTGCCTATATTGCTTCATTTTTAAAAGTCACATTATGAAATTAAATATGACTTATTGACTTGAGTGAATGCATGTTTTTTTGACTTTTTTTTACTGTCTTTTCACTACTTCTAATTGCCTTTCATAAAGAAGTCAAGGATATAGGTATTTGAGTGACATGCTACATAAATTTGTACAGTTACACCTAGAAGAAAAAGCATCCGGAAAACCTGTTAACCTACAAAATTTTTTTTTTCCTCTTATAATTAAAACAAAATTTTGTGATATGATTCCATGCTAAATATTATTTTTTAAGGTATTGTGTCATTAGTAGAATACAAAGACCCAATATCTGCAATGAATACCCCTTATAAAAAGTGTTAGAACAATCTCAACAGTTGACAGATTAGCCACATAGCACACTCTTTTCTCTAGCTGTACATTCAAATATATTCACACCTCCTAGCACAGAAAATATTTTAGGAAAACATTATAAAACATCTCAAAGTACTGCCAACATCTGCCATTCTGTTGTTCTGCCACTACAGTTCAATACCTTATCCATGATGGTTGTAAATACCAGATGCAAATACCAAAGAAAGCTTTAAGAATTTCAGCATAGGCATGTGTTGGATAATCATCTGTCATGTTAGCTTTCATCTTTAATCCTAATCTTTGACAATGGCTTATGCACCAAAATATTTCACTGAGTCTTTTCAAAATGTGTTAGCTTTACCAGGTGCAAGTCTGAAATTCTTAAATGTAAATGTAAATACCCTGTAATGTAAACATATGTAAATATGTTTTCAGAGCTCAATGAGTGTTCCATCTCATTGTCTAGAATACTGCTGCATGGATATTTCATGGAATCATGGAAAGGCTTCCAAGATCACCAGGTCCAACTGTCAACAACCAGTGTGTTCACCACAAATTCATGTTTTCAGGTGCCATATCCACACATTTTTTAAACACTTCCAGTAATGATGACTCCATCATTGCCCCGCACAGACTGTTCCAATGCATGACAACTCTTTCCATGAAGAAATTTTTCCTAATATCCAATCCTAACCTCCCCTGGTGTGACTTGAGGCTGCTTCCTCTTGTCTTCTTGTTTCTTACCCAGGAGAAAAAACTGACATGCCCTTGGGGTCAATTTTCTTTCAGGTAGTTGTAGAGACCAACAAGGTCTCTCATAACTCTCCTTCTCCCCAGGCTAAACCCCAGTTCCCTCAGCCATTCCTTATTGTGTTCCAAACTCTTTACTAGCTTTGTAAACATTCTTTGGATATGCTCCAGCACCATTTGCAGCTCTCTTCCAGTTCAGTAGACCTCTTTGTTACTGCTGAAATCTGGGAGGGCTTACTATGCAAAATGTATTACTGTGCTTCTGTTTTGTATATAATCCTCATTTAGTTAGACCAAGAAATATTTGCAGATAGCCCAGATTTTTAATTTCACAAGTCTTGCAGTTAGAAGAGATACATTGATCTCACTGAAAAAATTTATATCTACAAGGAAAATCAGAATCCCAGTAAAGTCCATTTATAAACAGTGCTATGAAAAGAGCTTGACATGTTATGAAATCTCTTCCAAAAATTAATGTGACTTTTCTGACAAAGACATATCCTATATGACTTTGTGAAACAGTGATTGCTTTTATGCACAGCATTACTTCCTGAAAATAATAAATTCTTTCCAAATAGCCTTAGTTATTAAATGTGGCACTGGCACATATAATCTATATTGATGCATTAAAGGCACGTTAATCAGCTGATGTCTTCCTCCCCAGTATTTCATTTTATCCTAATATCTAACTGTACAAATTTAAGTACCTGAATGCTTGATTACTCATATACATTGTAAGCATTGTCAGTAGCTTCATACCCTGATAACAGATTAAGTACTTTGAAAGTTGTTAATTCTTCTAGAGCTGGAACCTATTAAAAGTACCCAAAAGCTGAACCAGAGAACAGTGCTTTCTATTAAATCCCCAGCAGGAGTGACAAGTCAATGAATCTGATTCAATTACCTCATAATTTCTGTTTGAAACCAAGGCCTTGTTGGTCTACATGCACATTTTGTCCTGAGACAGCTTTTTGTATTAATAGGATTTTTTTAAGCAAAAGATGTATTGATAATCAGTTAATAATGATCCTTTTATTTCTGTAAGCCTGTTTGTTTTCCTAAAGCAGGTAAATCAGAAGTACCACTTTTATATCTACATACTTGAAAACACAGTAGTAACTTTTATGTCACTCCAGAAGTATCAGTAAGACAAAGAAATGTATGTGCCTGTGAAATGCTGGCAGAGGGTCACATAAACTTAATAAAATTCTTCAGGGAAAGATGATGTCTACTGGCTTAGACCTTAGCCCACGGAACCTTATGAGTGTGTCTAAAAGCCACTGAAGTCAAAAGGTTTTAAAACACATGCTAACTGTTAAAATACATATTAGCACAGTTTCTGAATAAAAAAAAGTTTTCCTGAACAAGGGCCACGGACAGGCTCAGAGCTTCTCTCTGTGACCTGGTATTCCATGTGGGCTGCTTCTAAGTGTTGCCCTAAGGAACTGGAACTGAATATACCACACAATGATTCAACAATCAACATTTTTCCAATTTGTGCTGGTCCTTTATATTTCCAAGAATGGGTGGTCCCAGTTGGCATTGCCCCAGTGTTAAATAAGGTAAAGGTGTGTCAAAGAACAAGTCTCAGGAAGATATTGCTATTATTCTTAGCTTTGTGGCTCATAAAAGTAGTTTTCTTGCCAGCAGCAACAACAGTAGCAAGTAACTGGAATTGTTTCATTTCAGAGACTAATGGCAAATAAAAATAAAGACTTCTCTGCTTGGAAAACAACAGCCCTGTAAGTTAACAAAAACCAGAATAACTGGTAGCTTACCCTCTAAGTAGCAAATCCAGTTTAAAAACAACCCATGTCTATGTCTCAGAGGAATCTTTCTGCTAAATATTTCTCCCTAGCTCAATTACTGTCTACAGGGATGCTACCTTAGGTTTGCTATTTAGAGCTGTTCCAGCAGCTTAGAGTAAAAAATATATATTACAGAGAATAACTAAGTTAACAAGTCTACTGAATCTGAACTTAATTGTCTCCTTCAGTTGTAACTGCGTTGTTTTTTAACATGACCAGCTTTAATCACAGCCCTTCCTGCACCATAGAAGAAGCAATAAGGCTTAGCTCCTAATGAACTTTTCCTGTGGCTGATGAACAGGCCAAGAAACTATTGCAAAATAGGATTTAAAGTAAGATTTGAAGCCTCCTTCAAGCTAAAATTCTCCTTTTGGTGCACCACTTTTTAATGTCTACCCTCCTTCCTACTGGCAAAAACTTCTGTGATGCTTTCACTCTAGAGTAAAATTAATTTATTTTCCTCAAGATTTCTGTCATAAGACTGTAGTAAGCAAACATCTCCATCTGTTTTGGGAGACATGATTAGAGATTTGCCAACAATTGAAGTGAGAATGGATACAACACAACCCGGCTCAGTCCCCAGACTTAATACCCATAATCAGAGAGGCAATAGACAGAAAAGAAAAGAGAACAGAACACAAAGCAAAAGCTTGGGTATAAATGACCCAGAACCAAAGAACATATGAGCTAAAATATCATTCCAAACTTAGTGACTTGATCTCATCCCAATGTGGACTGAGACTGGGTCCATGACTGCATTGCCTTGCTAAGTGGGAACAGAGCTGTGCCACAGCCCTATGTCTGCTTTAAGAATAAGAGAATTCATTGTTGCAGCCTCGATAACTTAAATATTAAATGCAGATTGAGCTATTAAATTCAGACTCTCTCAGTTTTGAGCAATATGGGCGGTATAGGAATCCAACACTGAGTCAAGCCTCAGGCTCTCTTGCTGTTAAGCCAAAGATGTACGTCTGCCTAGTATGCATTTCCAAATTCTATACATAATGGTTCTCTCTCTCCATATATTGCTAGTTCTGAAAAACCTTCTCCCCACCAGCTTCTTATTTTTTCCATCTTCCTTTGATTCCTTTGACTGTTTTTTATTTCTCTCTTGTTGTTTTGGATTTTTTTTCCTGCACTTTGATTTACACTTTTTCTGCATGGCCCCTTATTACTCATTCTTTTTTATTTTCTTTATTATTTTACTCTTCCTTTACACAGATTGGCTGCCAAAACAGTGTGGGAAATGACTGTAAATATCCAGCAATCTAGTAAATGGAATAAAATTACTGAGTCGTTTTTAGCTAAAACATGAAGAATCCCTGCAATTTCTTTTATATCCAGTGCAAAAGATATGTTCACCATCTTCAGGAAGCAGCCAGAAGTTTCTCCTTTCTGTATCCTGAACTCCATTGAGCTCACAATGTGTGCTAGTAATGATAGCAAGAATGGAAAAGGTAAATAAAAAACAGTTCTGGGTGAAACTTACAGAAAAAAAGCAGGCTCCAAATCTTAGGCAGTGGTGCAGGCATTTATGGATTGAAGTGACACCTGTCAAAGTCATTAGAAATAAGGGATGTGATGCTCTGAATATCTCTTGCACAGATGCAGATCTAAAAATGGAAAGAGAAAAACATTTTTATTAGATTTTTAGGAGTATATTCCAGGAAAAATAATACTGGCAATGACTTTATTTTCTTAATCCAGACGTTATTTTCCATAAATTTCTATGCTATGTTACAGGGGAAAAAAAATTCAAACATTTCATCTGAAGTCTTTAGTCCTTAATACAATACTCGGGTGTGGTTCTATTTTGAAAAGGAAACCCATATGGCATTCCATTTTTGCATGCTGATTTTTGCATAAATTATCACTTTACAAGTACAATGAATCAGGTATTTGAAGCATCCTGAACCATCTATGAGATTTTTTTTAATTTCAAACTGCCTCTTGGAGACAATGAGTCTAACAGCATCTCATTATTTCTTCTTCTCATTATCTATGAAAGTGTGCTATGATATCTTTTCTACAGCATCCACTTACACATTTTCTTCCTTAATTAGACTTTCAGTAGACTTTACATATTAGCTTTTGGATTTTTAATGCATTTTCTGAGTCAGGTAAACTGAGTTGTAGATGGTGTAGATGAGTATGTGTCATATGCATGTACATTGTATTCTAGACAGGTCACAGGCTGGAATGCATGGAACTGATAGAAGGATTGAATTGATGACTATAGATCACTGAGATATTACTTTTTCACTTAGACCTCAAGACAATTCTATCAGGCACATAAATTTCCTTGTCAGCCTCAGGACCTCCCAGATTCACCAGTGCTGCAAAACCCAGTCACACCACAGTAGGTTCCTGGGTCTAAACTCCATCCTAGCATACCTCTCAGAAGAGGACTTGCAAGACCATCCTCAAAGACACCTTTTTATTAGATTACCACAGTGTTTGTATGATGAGAAATTAGTGTCTCAAGGGCACCTTTAAAGGAGCTGGATCACTAGTGAGATCCCGAGCCATAGCTTGCTACAAAATTTCTAAAACTTTAAATGATACTGGCAATTTTTCCTCCTAAAGCCTTGAATTAGGCTGCTTCCAATGCCTATCTGAAAAACTTCAAGGTTGCATCTTCCCACTGATTTGCCACTGTGCACACTAACCCCTTTTTCCTTTCATGTTTCTAAAGAAAACATAAGCAGTACCGTGCTTTTCCTACAGTGACTGCTAAAGTCATAGGAAGTGGTATGTCATCTGCATCTACCAACTGAAGCTCTAGTGAGCTTAAAATGCCAAAGTGGGAGAAGGCTTGGCTGCTAACCTAGACAGTATGAAAGGGCTCTGAGAATGCCCATTCTGGATGTTTCACAGGAAAACTGTAAAAAGCGCATTCCATATGGCTTCCAAAAAATCCTGCAGTCACTACCAATGGGAAAATTGGGAGGCTTTTAGAAATCAACCTCAAAATTCTTCCATCGTCTGTCTCCCTGGACATTGTGTTCCAAGATTAGCTCTAGAAATTGCAAAAAACAAACTTTAAATAGCTTGACACAAATAAAATTAACATATAAATTACTACCATTCAACAAGATTTTTTAAATCATATTTTTTAATAGATTTATGAAAAACACAGTGTGTTAGTGCATGTGCTTTCATATCAGATAAAAGTTTTTGTAGCTAGGAATGGTGAAATTGCGCACTTGCAAATCAGACCTTTGGAAAGGCCAAGACACCATAGCTGTAGGAAGGTCTCAAGGACAGTGTGTTTTTACAGAGAAGCAGGTTTCCCAGACTGGTCTTTTCTTTTTCAAGATGGTCAGTAGCCTAATCTAAGACAAGATTATATTGGAAAGGCATTTCCAGTAGTAGAAGAGTGAAGCTATGTCTAGACTACATGAACATGATGTGATTCCTTCTGTAACATTTCTGTCATTGATTCCATCTGTGTTTTCTGTGTGTCTGGGTTGCTATACTGTGCAATACAGTACAGAAGAGAAATAAGTCTGCTTGGGCCTCAGGATGAGGGCAAGCTGCCTACCTCCAAACAGTATGGATGCAAGATGTTAGTCTCTGGGACATTCTGAAATGAGAAGTGCTGGTGAGAATACCCTAGTAATTATCCCTTTCTGAGGATTTTATTCTTCTTGGTTGTCATTGTCTAAACTTTCACTGCTAACTTTGACTTTTGCGGGTCTTGTATGTATGTATATATTTACTATGTTATCTAGAATATAAAGAGGGAGAAAGGGAATTATTATTTGTCCTGCATAATGAACAATGTGTTTAATTCTAGTTATTGTTCATTATAATTGTGCGTACACAGTACTGCACCACAAAGGAAACGTAATTTTTCTTCACTGATGAAAACAGAGTGTTGGTATAGCACACAATATGATTTGCTAACATTGGAAATCTTACAGCTATGGTACCTCCAATAGGCACAAAGAAAACATATTCACTGAGCAGCCACCTGCACTTCAGCGCAAATTCATAGATACTGAATCTTTTTTCAAGTTCTGCCATAATGATTGCAGTATTGAGCAGTAGAAGATTTAACCAAATAGCTGGAACATGGCAACCTGACATGTACTGCAGTGTATCTATGCACCTATGCTTAGGAAAACATAAAAAGATCAAAATCAAACCACATTCATCCTGAAGAGAACATATTCCAGACACAAGCGCTAACAGAGCCACAAAATCTTCTAATTCAAATAAACTAGCACCTTTTGTAATGTATAAATCACTGGTATGAACACATGTTAAAACTAAATACAGATGAACGCACTACAATAATTTTTTCCAAGTGTAACTCTTGGAATTATATAAGTCACTGTGGTTTCCAAGAAGACAAATGGTCTGGAAAATGAAAAATAAATTAGTTCTGTGACTAATTGAAGTCAGAGATTGAAGGTCAGACTTGGTTCTGCAGCTGACACTGGTGACCAGTAAAAGTCCAGCTTGGCTCATGGTACAACTTTCTGTATTAAAGAGTTGTTTACAGTAGAGAAACACTAAAAGTGTACATTAGAAAACTTCCTCTTACAAATCTAAAACACATGCCACTTCATAGGCAAGTAATAAACTTATAAAGGGCCATGTTGACAATTTCAAAGTCTTTGGTAGGACCCTGAGACTTAAAATTGGAAACATTCTAATAAACAACTCCTTTTAAATTTTGCTGCTTGCCCTAAGTTAACTGAAAAACATGTATCATCTTCCTAAAGAGCTTAATGTCCCCAGCTCTTTCCCATCACACAATGAAAATTATCATTCAACTTTGAGCATATTTTGCTCATTTATGAATCTCATCCAATTCTCTTAAGGCCAAGAGAGTTAAACTAGTGAAAAATTGAAGTAAGTTACTTCAGAATCATGCCTCTTCTTTTTCACACAATATGATATTAATTTAGTGCATTGGCTTGGACTCATAATGGTTGATAGTTTTATTGCAGTGCCTAAAGTATTTTGCTCCCTTCAAAAGTGTTAGAATTGTTTGTTTATAAAATGCATCTGCTTCCTTGCACATGTAATCAATGATGATAAACTCTGTTTATGAAGCATCACACATATAGCATGTTATACAATTTCTCAAAGTTCTGACAAGCCTGAGACTCCTTAATTCAAGAAAAGCCTAGCTCTCCATCATTATTATTAATAATAACAACATATAATAATAACAACATTATTACTATTACTATTACTATTCCTATTACTATTGTTATACTTTAATACACTTGTAGCCATAAAAGAAGAAAGCATTTCCCAGTGGAAAAAATTCATTGAGATCAAATCTTCCATTATCCAAAGCCCCAAGGAAACAGTTCCGATGACAGATGGAGAAATTGACTTGAAGACTGCAATCTGACTTAAGAGCTGGGGTAGGAGCAGGTGCATCTCTGACTATATGGCAGGGAGAGAGGAATCTCCATGGTCATCAAGCTTGCATCACCTAGTAAGTGTCAGGATAGAGCCATGCTTGTCTTGACCAGCTGTACTTGCAATTTTAGGTTTCTTCCTACTTTTCTAATCTCATCTGGCCTATTCCATTTACTCACTCTACACCTTATCCAAACTTTCTCCACATTCCTGGTGCTCCCATGCTACACGCAAAGAAGCAGAGTACTGCCTGCTTTCTTAGCCTGCAGAAAGGAATCCAACCACAGTAGCTTCCAAGTAGCAGCATATTTCAGAAAATGTTGAAAGTGTTATTTGCAAATTATTCCTTTCCCAATACTGATCTATGACAGTTCGAATGCATTTGCTCATCCTGCCTCCAGATAATTCTCAAAGTACTGTGGATTCCATTTTAAAGTCAATCATATCACAAAAATAGCCTTCCCAGAAACTGTCTCCTCAAGAGCTGGAAGCTGTGATTTTTCCATGACTAATAAATTCCGTGTCTGTTTAATCTATTTTAATTACAGTGATGCATCCATTTTTCCCTTTCCATTGTTAAGCATGCCACTAGAGTGCTTAAATGAGTTACTTCTGTCCTTGTTTGCCTCTGGTTTGGGAATGTCAAGGGTACAAACCCTTTACTTTCACTGTTTGTTCACAGGGTATTCTCTGACCTCCAGTGTCCTATCCAGTGAGCAATCCAGAAGTCATTTTAAAATGAAATATTTTCAGCATAAAATATGATTATTTCTTGGACACCACTGTAAGTAGATGACTCCTCTTTAAATTAGTGTCAGTAGATCAACTGATAATGGGTAAATAAAAATTCCTTATACTGTGTAATTTAGGAAACTAATTTATCTAAACAAATACTCAGGCACCCTGATCTTTTGATTTTTTTAAAGGCAGTGATGTGGAAGATGCAGAGAGGCTTGCAAAATAGATACAAACTAAGTACCTATGGATCAGAGATAACCCAGTCCTTTCAACTCAGATAATATTATTTCAAGTCATCCAAGTTTCCAAACCAAACCCAGGCTCTACTTATTTGAGAAGTCTGTGAGGAACCTACCAAAGCCCTACTCAGGTAGCCCAATAAATATGAAATTCAAAGGGAAATTTGCCCACCATTGTAAGAAATAATACAAATTAACTCTCGATACAAATTTACTCTCATGTGTTAGCCATGTAGAAAGTATTTTCCATTTTCACAGAAGTGAGACAAAAGGACCTGCCAAATGTTAGACTGTATGTCGCAGACGAGACAGGCAGGAACTGAGAAGGTACTGAAATGGTATCTGCCAATGTTTTGAAGCAGCTTTACAATCCTTATCCCATGCCAGCAGATGGAGAGAACATAGAATAAAACTGATGCTGATCTCCAGTGTGGCGGATGAGACTCATGCGCTATAGTAGCTGTGTGAATTTCCAGCTTGACTGATCACAGCACATGACCTGATGGCTTCAAAATACTACCAAAATCCCAAAGCCCCTGCCAGTTCTCAGCCCTTTGCACTGTCCTGCTCTTGTCTGTGAATCTCCATCCTCCTTGCAGAGTAGAGGAGATGCACATCCCTGTCAAGAACTGAACATGCAATTCCCCCACCAACCACGCCTGCTGTTCACTCACCCCAGGAAGAACACAGCAGCTAGCCAGCTCTTCTCTTGTTCTTGTGAAGGAAAACCAAAATGCTTACAGGATATTCAATAAATGGTTCAGCTTTTAGTAGGTCCCTGAAGAAAAATATCTAATAAAAAAGAAAAACTTTTCTCATTTTCCTAGATCCTATTTGAATCTCTATTACAAGACTCAATTCTCCCCAGAGATGTTACCACCTCACTGTTGAAAAATGCTGACTTAGAGTAGGTCCCTCAGCTAGGTCAGATAAATTCTACTCCTGAAGATTAACAGCTCTCTCAGGAAATTTAAAAAACATACTACTTTGGATTTAATTAAGCCAGAATCTTACTTTAATAATAAGAAGGAATAGGAAAAATAGAGTTTGGCATAAAAGAGAAAAATGTGTAAAGTATCTTATTGCACCCACCTTAGGTGATAATATTAAAATGCTAAGTTTAGCTTATGGTTTAAGAAAATTATGTTTCTGTCATTAGATATTCTCCACTTACATTTTATTAATGTTATAAACTACTATTTGACTGGCAGTCAATGGGATGTGAAAGGAAAATCTCCTACAAAATATGCCACATAAAAAGAGTTCAGCTTACACACTGTTATTTTTCCTAGTTATTAAAACTAAAATTTCCATATAATAAATATCCCCAGAACATGGGTTTCCCATATCAATTAATTGTTAATAAAAACATGTAATTAAACTACTTTGCCAATAAATTGTGCAATCTTAATGCAAGCATGGAAATTTACAACAACTATAAGAAATACAAAATAATATAATAAAAGGGAAATGGGTAAGACTATGCGGGTGAGATTTGTGGGTTTTTTCCTTTGTACTGCGAACTCATCAGAGGTCATAAACTAAATCCTGGACTTTGGCCAAATTAAAATTGAGATAGGAGAGCCTGGGAGTTACAGGAAGGTGTATTTTCCCCTCTTGGTTAATGTCCACCTATTGCCAGAATGGGAAACACTGGACTGCTGGAAGCACCCACCATATTTCAACTGTCATATAATGCATACATGATAGTTATTAGTGTCATGAACAATGTTATGCCACCATTTGAACTTAGAATATACATTAGTCCTGCTGTGTTGGTCAGCCTCTCTGCATAGAGAAACACATTTTGCCTTGATCAAACATCTCCCTATACTTCACCAACCAGAATCTTCTTATTTGTTTGTTATCTTTGATTACAATTATCTGTATAGCAACTTAAGAAAGTATATGAAATTAGAAGCAAGTGACCCTTAAAACATCCCTTAACGTGTGATTCTTTAACCTGAACTAGAAACAAATATTCTTAAGTGTGCTACACAATCAAAAATGCGTTTGGTTGTCAATAAACCCATGTTCCCATTCCCACAGGGGTGGATATTACCATGACAAAAGCAGAGTCAAGAGTCAATATTATTAAAAGTCAGGAACTCCATTCTAGTTATGGCTTCCTGTGTTATCTGAGCCACTCTCATAAATTCTCCAGACTTTGCTTTCCAGCTCAATAATGTGCTGGCCATGTGGGAAGCTGAAATTTTTAATACGTGTTTGTGAGTCACTCAGTACCACAGGGGAGTCTTTACAATAACAGGTACATGCTAAAGGCTTGCAGTCAATGAAGAATTTAAGCTTGCAATTAAATTTAAGCCTACCAACGTGAATTATCCTATGATCCTGTGCTGAAACCCCACTGTACTCACTGCCAGAGAAAGTTTTCAGTCACAAGTTTCATAAAGAAAACAATTGGATGAATGGGCAGGTGCTGCTGTTGTGCTTATCTCTGGAGCGTCTTAAAAATTTAACTTCTGTGAAAGGCATTTCAAGACTTGTCAGTGACAATCCGTTGTCAGGCTGGCTCTAGAATTTTCATCACAGCATCAGCCACTTAAAATAGGAATGGTGAAAGTCGGCCACAACATTGAAAATCCTCGACTGAACTGGAAGGTAAAAAATGCAAAAAAAGTCTGTTCTAGCCTTCATCTTCCTCACAAGTTTACACATTTAACCTCGGAACCTGACCACATGTTCTTAGGAATGAACTATTTCCTGGTGTTAGGCAGTTTAAATCAGATACTATAAAAAGGAGATAATTCTCCACTTAGACACAATAGCATCAGAGATGTTGAAACATCTGCTCCAAACTATTCTGCAGCTTCATTTGACTCTTTGCATCACTACTGTATACAGTCACCATCACACTTCTGGCCCAAATAATTTTTAAGTAACATCAGAGAAGTAAAATATCTTCACCATGGGAGTTTAACATATTTTTCAATCCTCAGACACAGAGAATGTCTTAAAATATGGCAGTCCAGGTTCAGAGCCATCTTCCAAGCCAAAGAAAGGATTTTAATTACTATCAACAATATCAAGGATGAGTGGGACACATGAGTTATGTCTCATGAACTACTGTGGCAGTGACAGCAGGAACAGAATCTTCAATTTCTGTAGCAATGTATATTCCAATATAGTACACACTGTTCACTATCTGAAATTGTCTTTTTGCTGAAATGAAAACACTTTAGGGATTTACAGCAACTGTCAAACTGAAAAACAAGTTTGAAATTAATTAAAAAGGAAAAATTTTTCTTCTTGAATTATGTACCCTTGTAATAGTTTGGTTACTATTTAGTGGGGTGTTTTTTGCATTTTTGTTTGCAGGGTTGTGGTGTTCACTTGTTTGATTTTTAATTAGAATTGACACTACATCTCATAAATATAGGAAATTACTGAATTATACAGTAAAATGTTTAACTCTTCACATATTTCCTATACATAATATGACTTATTGTAAATGAAACCATGGATGTATAATTCTCTAAGAGCACATTAAATCCTACTGTCTCCAATACTGTCTTCCCAAATGCATTTCCAGGAGCCAGTTATTTAAAATCATAGGCTTTTTCTACAGCTTCATATAGCATCTAAAATCCAGTGAAGGAGGTTTTTAATAGATCAGAAATGACACTTGTCTGCCCACACATTCACACAGAAAATTTAGACCACCAGACAGTTCTAGGTTCATATTTACTGGTGCCTAAGTCCTGTTGCTGAGCATCAATCAGTTGGGCATCTAGTGTCCCATGTGGTTGCATGAGCTCTGCATTTGGAGAGAGACTACATCTTGCTGTTTCCCTCATGCTGGATGGATATTGTTCAAATTCTTAGTGTTCTTTTCATGGGAAAATGCCTATTTTGTTTATACTGTGAAAATACCTTCAATATGGAAACTATTAGTCCATTAGAATTTGGAATTTAAAAATTGAAAAAAAAAAGTCATAAATTGAACAGACTGTTGGACAATGAGATTAATATTTATACTGTGAGTATACTTACTTGTGAAAACAGTTCTTGGAAGCTCTTATGGGCTGTTCACTTCTTTAGTCTCATTCTCCAGATATTGACAAATAGACTTTCTCAAATTACAGCTAGTAACCATGGAGTTAAAAATCTGAATTTCTATTAAAAGATTGATACTATCCAGGTGTTCAGCTATCTTGGAAAAAGGCATTTGAGATATACCCTCTCTGCTGTAAATATCATTAGGAGACAGATTAGGCAGTGTTACAAAACTTCAGTAAAACACAGGGATAATGAAAAAAACATTGTTCAAGTTCAGTGAAATAAATTGTCAAACACATGATGTGCAGTGTGTCATAGGGTCCAGGGTGGTGGCAGAAGGCTTGTAACGTCCCATGCAGAGACAAAGGCAATGTTGAATTTTTCTGTCATAGGCACACTTGCAACAAATTAACTGCTACTCCGATGCTATGAAATATTTTGTGTTAGTCACATAAAAACTGCACTTCACTTCCTTCAGGAGGGTGCGGAGTCCTTACCCGAAGTTTGGGAATTTTATTCAAGTTACAGGATCAATGTGTTCACCGTGACTTGGTACAGGACATAATTCTGATGCAGATTACAATAATGATTAGAGTCTCTGGTGGGAACCTTTAAATCTTGACCCTTGGGATCAAGCTCTCTAGCATCCCGTTTGGTTTATGTAATATAACTATTAAGCTGCTTAAAAACAAAACAGAACAAAAATGCCTCTTTGGGTGAATTGTTAGGAGAAAATGTAACCTAAGTGTTAAAGGTTGCAATCATTCACAGGTGGAATTGTTTGGGAAAGTGTGCATTTTAACAGGGGAATTTACATAGAGCCAAAAGAAACCACCACAAAAAAAATTTGGGTGGGAGAAGGGAAGTTCTTAGCAAAGCAGCAAAATAGCTGTGTCTGTTTGTAGTTATTGGGCTGTTGTGGTTTTTGCTTAGTAGGTCAACAGAGTGTTGTCTTATTAATTTGTATTGGGGCCTATCATGCAAAGACTGTTTTCTTCACAGACGGTTTCAATCAGAGCAGTCAAACCAGCAAAATAGGATATCCTGGTCAGAATTATTTTCTCAACCCCATTTTGAACTGTTGCTTTTTCAATCAGTCTTGGCAGATATCGTTATAAGGTGTTTTATATTGCTTGCACATTTCACATGACATAACAGTTTTACATAAGAAAATATGTCTTCAATCACAGTGTAAAATCATAGGACACAAAATACTCCTCGTTGAAGAAATAACCTTAATCAAATTACACATCATAAGACTAAAATAGCTGCTATACTACCACTGCTATACACTTTTCCTGTTGCATCATTTGTATCGATATTCTATACTAGGTACAATATCCACTCCTCACCCTTCAGAAACTGAACTGCTTGAAAAGCTGACTTTTCACTTCCCAGGCCAAACCAGATAAAGCAATCCAAAGTCAAACTAAAGCAGGTCAAAATAGAAAATCAGTTTCGATCTCAAGGAAGGAAGGAAGGAAGGAATAAAGTGTCGGAAGGAAGGAAGGAAGGAAGGAAGGAAGGAAGGAAGGAAGGAAGGAAGGAAGGAAGGAAGGAAGGAAGGAAGGAAGGATGTGTCGGAAGTGTCGAAAGAGAGTGTTGGAAGGAAGTGAAGAAAGGAAGTATCGGAAGGAAGTGTCGGAACGAAATCTCGGTAGTGTCGGAAAGAATTGTCGGAAGAAGTGTCGGAAGGAAGGAAGGAAGGAAGTGTCGGAAGGAAGGAAGCGTCGGAAGGAAGGAAGGAAGTGTCGGAAGGAAGGAATTGTCGGAAGGAAGTGTCGGAAGGAAGTTTTGGAAGGAAGTGTCGGAAGGAAGTGTCGGAAGGAAGTGTCGGAAGGAAGGAAGGAAGTGTCAAAAGGAAGGAAGGAAGGAAGGAAGGAAGGAAGGAAGGAAGGAAGGAAGGAAGGAAGGAAGGAAGGAAGGAAGGAAGGATAGAAGGAAGTGTCGGAAGGAAGGAAGGAAGTGTCGGAAGGAAGGAAGTGTCGGAAGGAAGGAAGTGTAGGAAGGAAGTGTCGGAAGGAAGTGTCGGAAGGAAGTGTCGGAAGGAAGGAAGGAAGAGAAGGAAGGAAGGAAGGAAGGAAGGAAGGAAGGAAGGAAGGAAGGAAGGAAGGAAGGAAGGAAGGAAGGAAGGAAGGAAGGAAGGAAGGAAGGAAGGAAGGAAGGAAGGAAGGAAGGAAGAAGGAAGGAAGTGTCAGGAGGAATTGTCGGAAGGAAGTGTCGGAAGGAAGTGTCGGAAGGAAGTGTCGGAAGGAAGGAAGGAAGGAAGGAAAGAAGGAAGGAAGGAAGGAAGGAAGGAAGGAAGGAAGGAAGGAAGGAAGGAAGGAAGGAAGGAAGGAAGGAAGGAAGGAAGGAAGGAAGGAAGGAAGGAAGTGTGGGAAGGAAATGTGGGAAGGAAGGAAGGAAGGAAGGAAGGAAGGAAGGAAGGAAGGAAGGAAGGAAGGAAGGAAGGAAGGAAGGAAGGAAGGAAGGAAGGAAGGAAGGAAGGAAGGAAGGAAGTGTCGGAAGGAAGTGTCGGAAGGAAGGAAGGAAGTGTCGGAAGGAAGGAAGGAAGGAAGGAAGTGTCGAAAGGAAGTGTCGGAAGGAAGTGTCGGAAGGAAGTGTCGGAAGGAAGGAAGGAAGTGTCGGAAGGAAGTGTCGGAAGGAAGTGTCGGAAGGAAGGAAGGAAGGAAGGAAGGAAGGAAGGAAGGAAGGAAGGAAGGAAGGAAGGAAGGAAGGAAGGAAGTGTCGGAAGGAAGGAAGGAAGGAAGGAAGGAAGGAAGGAAGGAAGGAAGGAAGGAAGGATTTGTCGGAATTTTCGAAAGAGAGTGTTGGAAGGAAGTGAAGGAAGGAAGGAAGTGTCGGAAGGAAGGAAGTGTCGCAAGGAAGGAAGTGTCGCAAGGAAGGAAGTGTCGGAAGGAAGGGTCGGAAGGAAGTGTCGGAAGGAAGTGTCGGAAGGAAGGAAGGAAGGAAGTGTCGGAAGGAAGTGTCGGAAGGAAGTGTCGGAAGGAAGTGTCGGAAGGAAGGAAGGAAGGAAGGAAGGAAGGAAGGAAGGAAGTGTCGGAAGGAAGGAATGATTTGTCGGAAGTGTCGAAAGAGAGTGTTGGAAGGAAGTGAAGGAAAGAAGTATCGGAAGGAAGTGTCGGAACGAAATCTCGGTAGTGTCGGAAGGAATTGTCGGAAGGAAGTGTCAGAATGAAGTGTCGGAAGGAAGTGTCCGAAGGAAAGAAGGAACGAAGGAAGGAAGGAAGGAAGTGTTGGAAGGAAGTGTCGGAAGGAAGTGTCGGAAGGAAGTGTCGGAAGGAAGTGTCGGAAGGAAGTGTCGGAAGGAAGGAAGGAAGGAAGGAAGGAAGGAAGGAAGTGTCGGAAGGAAGGAATGATGTGTCGGAAGTGTCGAAAGAGAGTGTTGGAAGGAAGTGAAGGAAAGAAGTATCGGAAGGAAGTGTCGGAACGAAATCTCGGTAGTGTCGGAAGGAATTGTCGGAAGGAAGTGTCAGAATGAAGTGTCGGAAGTGTCGGAAGGAAGGAAGGAACGAAGGAAGGAAGGAAGGAAGTGTCGGAAGGAATGAAGGAAGGAAGTGTCCGAAGGAAGTGTCGGAAGGAAGTGTCGGAAGGAAGGAAGGAAGGAAGGAAGGAAGGAAGGAAGGAAGGAAGGAAGTGTCGGAAGGAAGTGTCGGAAGGAAGTGTCGGAAGGAAGTGTCGGAAGGAAGGAAGGAAGGAAGGAAGGAAGGAAGGAAGGAAGGAAGTGTCGGAAAGAAGTGTCGGAAGGAAGTGTCGGAAGGAAGTGTCGGAAGGAATTGTCGGAAGGAAGTGTCGGAAGGAAGTGTCGGAAGGAAGTGTCAGAAGGAAGTGTCGGAAGGAAGGAAGGAAGGAAGGAAGGAAGGAAGGAAGGAAGGAAGGAAGGATGTGTCGGAAGTGTCGAAAGAGAGTGTTGGAAGGAAGTGAAGGAAGGAAGGAAGTGTCGGAAGGAAGGAAGTGTCGCAAGGAAGGAAGTGTCGCAAGAAAGAAAGTGTCGGAAGGAAGGGTCGGAAGGAAGTGTCGGAAGGAAGTGTCGGAAGGAAGGAAGGAAGTGTCGGAAGGAAGGAAGGAAGGAAGGAAGGAAGGAAGGAAGGAAGGAAGGAAGGAAGGAAGGAAGGAAGGAAGGAAGTGTCGGAAGGAAGTGTCGGAAGGAAGGAAGGAAGGAAGTGTCGGAAGGAAGGAAGGAAGGAAGGAAGGAAGTGTCGGAAGTGTCGAAAGAGAGTGTTGGAAGGAAGTGAAGGAAAGAAGTATAGGAAGGAAGTGTCGGAACGAAATCTCGGTAGTGTCGGAAGGAATTGTCGGAAGGAAGTGTCGGAAGGAAGTGTCGGAAGGAAGGAAGGAAGGAAGGAAGGAAGGAAGGAAGGAAGGAAGGAAGTGTCGGAAAGAAGTGTCGGAAGGAAGTGTCGGAAGGAAGTGTCGGAAGGAATTGTCGGAAGGAAGTGTCGGAAGGAAGTGTCGGAAGGAAGTGTCAGAAGGAAGTGTCGGAAGGAAGGAAGGAAGGAAGGAAGGAAGGAAGGAAGGAAGGAAGGAAGGATGTGTCGGAAGTGTCGAAAGAGAGTGTTGGAAGGAAGTGAAGGAAGGAAGGAAGTGTCGCAAGGAAGGAAGTGTCGCAAGGAAGGAAGTGTCGCAAGAAAGAAAGTGTCGGAAGGAAGGGTCGGAAGGAAGTGTCGGAAGGAAGTGTCGGAAGGAAGGAAGGAAGGAAGGAAGGAAGGAAGGAAGGAAGGAAGGAAGGAAGGAAGGAAGGAAGTGTCGGAAGGAAGGAAGGAAGGAAGGAAGGAAGGAAGGAAGGAAGGAAGTGTCGGAAGGAAGGAATGATGTGTCGGAAGTGTCGAAAGAGAGTGTTGGAAGGAAGTGAAAGAAAGAAGTATAGGAAGGAAGTGTCGGAACGAAATCTCGGTAGTGTCGGAAGGAATTGTCGGAAGGAAGTGTCAGAAGGAAGTGTCGGAAGGAAGTGTCGGAAGGAAGGAAGGAACGAAGGAAGGAAGGAAGGAAGTGTTGGAAGGAAGTGTCGGAAGGAAGTGTCGGAAGGAAGTGTCGGAAGGAAGTGTCGGAAGGAAGGAAGGAAGGAAGGAAGGAAGGAAGGAAGGAAGGAAGTGTCGGAAGGAAGGAAGGATGTGTCGGAAGTGTCGAAAGAGAGTGTTGGAAGGAAGTGAAGGAAGGAAGGAAGTGTCGGAAGGAAGGAAGGAAGGAAGGAAGGAAGGAAGGAAGGAAGGAAGGAAGGAAGGAAGTGTCGGAAGGAAGTGTCGGAAGGAAGGAAGGAAGGAAGGAAGGAAGGAAGGAAGGAAGGAAGGAAGGAAGGATTTGTCGGAATTTTCGAAAGAGAGTGTTGGAAGGAAGTGAAGGAAGGAAGGAAGTGTCGGAAGGAAGGAAGTGTCGCAAGGAAGGAAGTGTCGCAAGGAAGGAAGTGTCGCAAGGAAGGAAGTGTCGGAAGGAAGGGTCGGAAGGAAGTGTCGGAAGGAAGTGTCGGAAGGAAGGAAGGAAGGAAGTGTCGGAAGGAAGTGTCGGAAGGAAGTGTCGGAAGGAAGTGTCGGAAGGAAGGAAGGAAGGAAGGAAGGAAGGAAGGAAGTGTCGGAAGGAAGGAATGATTTGTCGGAAGTGTCGAAAGAGAGTGTTGGAAGGAAGTGAAGAAAAGAAGTATCGGAAGGAAGTGTCGGAACGAAATCTCGGTAGGGTCGGAAGGAATTGTCGGAAGGAAGTGTCAGAATGAAGTGTCGGAAGGAAGTGTCGGAAGGAAGGAAGGAACGAAGGAAGGAAGTGTTGGAAGGAAGTGTCGGAAGGAAGTGTCGGAAGGAAGTGTCGGAAGGAAGGAAGGAAGGAAGGAAGGAAGGAAGGAAGGAAGGAAGGAAGTGTCGGAAGGAAGGAATGACGTGTCGGAAGTGTCGAAAGAGAGTGTTGGAAGGAAGTGAAGGAAAGAAGTATCGGAAGGAAGTGTCGGAACGAAATCTCGGTAGTGTCGGAAGGAATTGTCGGAAGGAAGTGTCAGAATGAAGTGTCGGAAGGAAGTGTCGGAAGGAAGGAAGGAACGAAGGAAGGAAGGAAGGAAGTGTCGGAAGGAATGAAGGAAGGAAGTGTCAAAAGGAAGTGTCGGAAGGAAGGAAGGAAGGAAGGAAGGAAGGAAGGAAGGAAGGAAGGAAGGAAGTGTCGGAAGGAAGTGTCGGAAGGAAGTGTCGGAAGGAAGTGTCGGAAGGAAGGAAGGAAGGAAGGAAGGAAGGAAGGAAGGAAGGAAGGAAGGAAGTGTCGGAAAGAAGTGTCGGAAGGAAGTGTCGGAAGGAAGTGTCGGAAGGAATTGTCGGAAGGAAGTGTCGGAAGGAAGTGTCAGAAGGAAGTGTCGGAAGGAAGGAAGGAAGGAAGGAAGGAAGGAAGGAAGGAAGGAAGGAAGGAAGGAAGGATGTGTCGGAAGTGTCGAAAGAGAGTGTTGGAAGGAAGTGAAGGAAGGAAGGAAGTGTCGGAAGGAAGGAAGTGTCGCAAGGAAGGAAGTGTCGCAAGAAAGAAAGTGTCGGAAGGAAGGGTCGGAAGGAAGTGTCGGAAGGAAGTGTCAGAAGGAAGTGTCGGAAGGAAGGAAGGAAGGAAGGAAGGAAGGAAGGAAGTGTCGGAAGGAAGTGTCGGAAGGAAGTGTCGGAAGAAAGGAAGGAAGGAAGGAAGGAAGGAAGGAAGGAAGGAAGGAAGGAAGGAAGGAAGGAAGGAAGGAAGTGTCGGAAGGAAGGAAGGATGTGTCGGAAGTGTCGAAAGAGAGTGTTGGAAGGAAGTGAAGGAAGGAAGTATCGGAAGGAAGTGTCGGAACGAAATCTCGGGAGTGTCGGAAGGAATTGTCGGAAGGAAGTTTCGGAAGGAAGGAAGGAAGTGTCTGAAGGAAGGAAATGTCGGAAGGAAGGAAGGAAGGAAGTGTCGGAAGGAAGGAATTGTCGGAAGGAAGTGTCGGAAGGAAGTGTCGGAAGGAAGTGTCGGAAGGAAGGAAGTGTCGGAAGGAAGTGTCGGAAGGAAGTGTCGGAAGAAAGTTTCGGAAGGAAGGAAGGAAGGAAGGATGGATGGATGTGTCGGAAGTGTCGAAAGAGAGTGTTGGAAGGAAGTGAAGGAAGGAAGTGTCGGAAGGAAGTGTTGGAACGAAATGTCGGTAGCGTCGGAAGGAATTGTCGGAAGGAAGTGTCGGAAGGAAGTGTCGGAAGGAAGTGTCGGAAGGAAGGAAGGAAGGAAGGAAGGAAGGAAGTGTTGAAAGGAAGGAAGTGTCGGAAGGAAGTGTCGGAAGGAAGTGTCGGAAGGAAGTGTCGGAAGGAAGGAAGGAAGTGTCGGAAGGAGGGAAGGAAGTGTCGGAAGGAAGGAAGGAAGGAAGGAAGGAAGGAAGGAAGGAAGGAAGTGTCGGAAGGAAGGAAGTGTCGGAAGGAAGGAAGTGTCGGAAGGAAGGAAGTGACGGAAGGAAGGAAGTGTCGGAAGGAAGGAAGGAAGGAAGGAAGGAAGGAAGGAAGGAAGGAAGGAAGGAAGGAAGGAAGTGTCGGAAGGAAGTGTCGGAATGAAGTGTCGGAAGGAAGTGTCGGAAGGAAGGAAGGAAGGAAGGAAGGAAGGAAGGAAGGAAGGAAGGAAGGAAGTGTCGGAAGGAAGGAAGGAAGGAAGGAAGGAAGGAAGGAAGTGTCGGAAGGAAGTGTCGGAAGGAAGGAAGGAAGGAAGTGTCGGAAGAAAGGAAGGAAGTGTCGGAAGGAAGGAAGTGTCGGAAGGAAGGAAATAAAGGAAGGAGGTGTCGGAAGGAAGTGTCGGTAGGAAGTGTCGGAAGGAAGGAAGGAAGAGTCGGAAGGAAGAAAGGAAGGAAGGAAGAAAGGAAGGAAGGAAAGAAGGAAGGATAGAAGGAAGTGTCGGAAGGAAGGAAGTGTAGGAAGGAAGTGTCGGAAGGAAGGAAGAATGTGTCGGAAGGAAGGAAGGAAGGAAGGAAGTGTCGGAAGGAAGGAAGGAAGGAAGGAAGGAAGGAAGGAAGTGTCGGAAGGAAGTGTCGGAAGGAAGTGTCGGAAGGAAGGAAGGAAGTGTCGGAAGGAAGTGTCGGAAGGAAGGAAGTGTCGGAAGGAAGTGTCGGAAGGAAGTGTCGGAAGGAAGGAAGGAAGTGTCGGAAGGAAGGAAGGAAGGAAGGAAGGAAGGAAGGAAGGAAGGAAGGAAGGAAGGAAGGAAGGAAGGAAGGAAGGAAGTGTCGGAAGGAAGTGTCGGAAGGAAGGAAGGAAGGAAGTGTCGGAAGGAAGGAAGGAAGGAAGGAAGGAAGTGTCGGAAGTGTCGAAAGAGAGTGTTGGAAGGAAGTGAAGGAAAGAAGTATAGGAAGGAAGTGTCGGAACGAAATCTCGGTAGTGTCGGAAGGAATTGTCGGAAGGAAGTGTCGGAAGGAAGTGTCGGAAGGAAGGAAGGAAGGAAGGAAGGAAGGAAGGAAGGAAGGAAGTGTCGGAAAGAAGTGTCGGAAGGAAGTGTCGGAAGGAAGTGTCGGAAGGAATTGTCGGAAGGAAGTGTCGGAAGGAAAGGAAGTGTCGGAAGGAAGTGTCAGAAGGAAGTGTCGGAAGGAAGGAAGGAAGGAAGGAAGGAAGGAAGGAAGGAAGGAAGGAAGGATGTGTCGGAAGTGTCGAAAGAGAGTGTTGGAAGGAAGTGAAGGAAGGAAGGAAGTGTCGCAAGGAAGGAAGTGTCGCAAGGAAGGAAGTGTCGCAAGAAAGAAAGTGTCGGAAGGAAGGGTCGGAAGGAAGTGTCGGAAGGAAGTGTCGGAAGGAAGGAAGGAAGGAAGGAAGGAAGGAAGGAAGGAAGGAAGGAAGGAAGGAAGGAAGGAAGTGTCGGAAGGAAGGAAGGAAGGAAGGAAGGAAGGAAGGAAGGAAGGAAGTGTCGGAAGGAAGGAATGATGTGTCGGAAGTGTCGAAAGAGAGTGTTGGAAGGAAGTGAAAGAAAGAAGTATAGGAAGGAAGTGTCGGAACGAAATCTCGGTAGTGTCGGAAGGAATTGTCGGAAGGAAGTGTCAGAAGGAAGTGTCGGAAGGAAGTGTCGGAAGGAAGGAAGGAACGAAGGAAGGAAGGAAGGAAGTGTTGGAAGGAAGTGTCGGAAGGAAGTGTCGGAAGGAAGTGTCGGAAGGAAGTGTCGGAAGGAAGGAAGGAAGGAAGGAAGGAAGGAAGGAAGGAAGGAAGTGTCGGAAGGAAGGAAGGATGTGTCGGAAGTGTCGAAAGAGAGTGTTGGAAGGAAGTGAAGGAAGGAAGGAAGTGTCGGAAGGAAGGAAGGAAGGAAGGAAGGAAGGAAGGAAGGAAGGAAGTGTCGGAAGGAAGTGTCGGAAGGAAGGAAGGAAGGAAGGAAGGAAGGAAGGAAGGAAGGAAGGATTTGTCGGAATTTTCGAAAGAGAGTGTTGGAAGGAAGTGAAGGAAGGAAGGAAGTGTCGGAAGGAAGGAAGTGTCGCAAGGAAGGAAGTGTCGCAAGGAAGGAAGTGTCGCAAGGAAGGAAGTGTCGGAAGGAAGGGTCGGAAGGAAGTGTCGGAAGGAAGTGTCGGAAGGAAGGAAGGAAGGAAGTGTCGGAAGGAAGTGTCGGAAGGAAGTGTCGGAAGGAAGTGTCGGAAGGAAGGAAGGAAGGAAGGAAGGAAGGAAGGAAGTGTCGGAAGGAAGGAATGATTTGTCGGAAGTGTCGAAAGAGAGTGTTGGAAGGAAGTGAAGAAAAGAAGTATCGGAAGGAAGTGTCGGAACGAAATCTCGGTAGGGTCGGAAGGAATTGTCGGAAGGAAGTGTCAGAATGAAGTGTCGGAAGGAAGTGTCGGAAGGAAGGAAGGAACGAAGGAAGGAAGTGTTGGAAGGAAGTGTCGGAAGGAAGTGTCGGAAGGAAGTGTCGGAAGGAAGGAAGGAAGGAAGGAAGGAAGGAAGGAAGGAAGGAAGGAAGGAAGTGTCGGAAGGAAGGAATGACGTGTCGGAAGTGTCGAAAGAGAGTGTTGGAAGGAAGTGAAGGAAAGAAGTATCGGAAGGAAGTGTCGGAACGAAATCTCGGTAGTGTCGGAAGGAATTGTCGGAAGGAAGTGTCAGAATGAAGTGTCGGAAGGAAGTGTCGGAAGGAAGGAAGGAACGAAGGAAGGAAGGAAGGAAGTGTCGGAAGGAATGAAGGAAGGAAGTGTCAAAAGGAAGTGTCGGAAGGAAGGAAGGAAGGAAGGAAGGAAGGAAGGAAGGAAGGAAGGAAGGAAGGAAGTGTCGGAAGGAAGTGTCGGAAGGAAGTGTCGGAAGGAAGTGTCGGAAGGAAGGAAGGAAGGAAGGAAGGAAGGAAGGAAGGAAGGAAGGAAGTGTCGGAAAGAAGTGTCGGAAGGAAGTGTCGGAAGGAAGTGTCGGAAGGAATTGTCGGAAGGAAGTGTCGGAAGGAAGTGTCAGAAGGAAGTGTCGGAAGGAAGGAAGGAAGGAAGGAAGGAAGGAAGGAAGGAAGGAAGGATGTGTCGGAAGTGTCGAAAGAGAGTGTTGGAAGGAAGTGAAGGAAGGAAGGAAGTGTCGGAAGGAAGGAAGTGTCGCAAGGAAGGAAGTGTCGCAAGAAAGAAAGTGTCGGAAGGAAGGGTCGGAAGGAAGTGTCGGAAGGAAGTGTCAGAAGGAAGTGTCGGAAGGAAGGAAGGAAGGAAGGAAGGAAGGAAGGAAGTGTCGGAAGGAAGTGTCGGAAGGAAGTGTCGGAAGAAAGGAAGGAAGGAAGGAAGGAAGGAAGGAAGGAAGGAAGGAAGGAAGGAAGGAAGGAAGGAAGGAAGGAAGTGTCGGAAGGAAGGAAGGATGTGTCGGAAGTGTCGAAAGAGAGTGTTGGAAGGAAGTGAAGGAAGGAAGTATCGGAAGGAAGTGTCGGAACGAAATCTCGGGAGTGTCGGAAGGAATTGTCGGAAGGAAGTTTCGGAAGGAAGGAAGGAAGTGTCCTGAAGGAAGGAAATGTCGGAAGGAAGGAAGGAAGGAAGTGTCGGAAGGAAGGAATTGTCGGAAGGAAGTGTCGGAAGGAAGTGTCGGAAGGAAGTGTCGGAAGGAAGGAAGTGTCGGAAGGAAGTGTCGGAAGGAAGTGTCGGAAGAAAGTTTCGGAAGGAAGGAAGGAAGGAAGGATGGATGGATGTGTCGGAAGTGTCGAAAGAGAGTGTTGGAAGGAAGTGAAGGAAGGAAGTGTCGGAAGGAAGTGTTGGAACGAAATGTCGGTAGCGTCGGAAGGAATTGTCGGAAGGAAGTGTCGGAAGGAAGTGTCGGAAGGAAGTGTCGGAAGGAAGGAAGGAAGGAAGGAAGGAAGGAAGGAAGTGTTGAAAGGAAGGAAGTGTCGGAAGGAAGTGTCGGAAGGAAGTGTCGGAAGGAAGTGTCGGAAGGAAGGAAGGAAGTGTCGGAAGGAGGGAAGGAAGTGTCGGAAGGAAGGAAGGAAGGAAGGAAGGAAGGAAGGAAGGAAGGAAGGAAGTGTCGGAAGGAAGGAAGTGTCGGAAGGAAGGAAGTGTCGGAAGGAAGGAAGTGACGGAAGGAAGGAAGTGTCGGAAGGAAGGAAGGAAGGAAGGAAGGAAGGAAGGAAGGAAGGAAGGAAGGAAGTGTCGGAAGGAAGTGTCGGAATGAAGTGTCGGAAGGAAGTGTCGGAAGGAAGGAAGGAAGGAAGGAAGGAAGGAAGGAAGGAAGGAAGGAAGGAAGTGTCGGAAGGAAGGAAGGAAGGAAGGAAGGAAGGAAGGAAGTGTCGGAAGGAAGTGTCGGAAGGAAGGAAGGAAGGAAGTGTCGGAAGAAAGGAAGGAAGTGTCGGAAGGAAGGAAGTGTCGGAAGGAAGGAAATAAAGGAAGGAGGTGTCGGAAGGAAGTGTCGGTAGGAAGTGTCGGAAGGAAGGAAGGAAGAGTCGGAAGGAAGAAAGGAAGGAAGGAAGAAAGGAAGGAAGGAAAGAAGGAAGGATAGAAGGAAGTGTCGGAAGGAAGGAAGTGTAGGAAGGAAGTGTCGGAAGGAAGGAAGAATGTGTCGGAAGGAAGGAAGGAAGGAAGGAAGTGTCGGAAGGAAGGAAGGAAGGAAGGAAGGAAGGAAGGAAGTGTCGGAAGGAAGTGTCGGAAGGAAGTGTCGGAAGGAAGGAAGGAAGTGTCGGAAGGAAGTGTCGGAAGGAAGGAAGTGTCGGAAGGAAGTGTCGGAAGGAAGTGTCGGAAGAAAGTGTCGGAAGGAAGGAAGGAAGGAAGGATGCATATGTCGGAAATGTCGAAAGATAGTGTTGGAAGGAAGTGAAGGAAGGACGTGTCGGAAGGAAAGTGTTGGAACGAAATGTCGGTAGTGTCAGAAGGAAGTGAAGGAAGGACGTGTCGGAAGGAAGTGTTGGAACGAAATGTCGGTAGTGTCAGAAGGAATTGTTGGAAGGAAGTGTCGGTAGGAAGTGTCGGAAGGAAGGAAGGAAGAGTCGGAAGGAAGAAAGGAAGGAAGGAAGAAAGGAAGGAAGGAAAGAAGGAAGGATAGAAGGAAGTGTCGGAAGGAAGGAAGTGTAGGAAGGAAGTGTCGGAAGGAAGGAAGGATGTGTCGGAAGGAAGAAGGAAGGAAGGAAGGAAGGAAGGAAGGAAGGAAGGAAGGAAGGAAGGAAGGAAGGAAGGAAGGAAGTGTAGGAAGGAAGTGTTGGAAGGAAGGAAGGAAGTGTCGGAAGGAAGGAAGTGTCGGAAGGAAGTGTAGGAAGGAAGTGTCGGAAGGAAGTGTCGGAAGGAAGTGTCGAAAGGAAGGAAGGAAGGAAGAGAAGGAAGGAAGGAAGGAAGGAAGGAAGGAAGGAAGGAAGGAAGGAAGGAAGGAAGGAAGGAAGGATGGAAGGAAGGAAGGAAGAAAGGAAAGAAGGAAAGAAGGATAGAAGGAAGTGTCGGAAGGAAGGAAGTGTAGGAAGGAAGTGTCGGAAGGAAGGAAGGATGTGTCGGAAGTGTCGAAAGAGAGTGTTGGAAGGAAGTGAAGGAAGGAAGTATCGGAAGGAAGTGTCGGAACGAAATCTCGGGAGTGTCGGAAGGAATTGTCGGAAGGAAGTTTCGGAAGGAAGGAAGGAAGTGTCTGAAGGAAGGAAATGTCGGAAGGAAGGAAGGAAGGAAGTGTCGGAAGGAAGGAATTGTCGGAAGGAAGTGTCGGAAGGAAGTGTCGGAAGGAAGTGTCGGAAGGAAGGAAGTGTCGGAAGGAAGTGTCGGAAGGAAGTGTCGGAAGAAAGTTTCGGAAGGAAGGAAGGAAGGAAGGATGGATGGATGTGTCGGAAGTGTCGAAAGAGAGTGTTGGAAGGAAGTGAAGGAAGGAAGTGTCGGAAGGAAGTGTTGGAACGAAATGTCGGTAGCGTCGGAAGGAATTGTCGGAAGGAAGTGTCGGAAGGAAGTGTCGGAAGGAAGTGTCGGAAGGAAGGAAGGAAGGAAGGAAGTGTTGAAAGGAAGGAAGTGTCGGAAGGAAGTGTCGGAAGGAAGTGTCGGAAGGAAGTGTCGGAAAGGAAGGAAGGAAGTGTCGGAAGGAGGGAAGGAAGTGTCCGGAAGGAAGGAAGGAAGGAAGGAAGGAAGGAAGGAAGGAAGTGTCGGAAGGAAGGAAGTGTCGGAAGGAAGGAAGTGACGGAAGGAAGGAAGTGTCGGAAGGAAGGAAGGAAGGAAGGAAGGAAGGAAGGAAGGAAGGAAGGAAGGAAGTGTCGGAAGGAAGTGTCGGAGGAAGTGTCGGAAGGAAGTGTCGGAAGGAAGGAAGGAAGGAAGGAAGGAAGGAAGGAAGGAAGGAAGGAAGGAAGGAAGGAAGGGAAGGAAGGAAGTGTCGGAAGGAAGTGTCGGAAGGAAGGAAGGAAGGAAGTGTCGGAAGAAAGGAAGGAAGTGTCGAAGGAAGGAAGTGTCGGAAGGAAGGAAATAAAGGAAGGAGGTGTCGGAAGGAAGTGTCGGTAGGAAGTGTCGGAAGGAAGGAAGGAAGAGTCGGAAGGAAGAAAGGAAGGAAGGAAGAAAGGAAGGAAGGAAAGAAGGAAGGATAGAAGGAAGTGTCGGAAGGAAGGAAGTGTAGGAAGGAAGTGTCGGAAGGAAGGAAGAATGTGTCGGAAGGAAGGAAGGAAGGAAGGAAGTGTCGGAAGGAAGGAAGGAAGGAAGGAAGGAAGGAAGGAAGGAAGTGTCGGAAGGAAGTGTCCGGAAGGAAGTGTCGGAAGGAAGGAAGGAAGTGTCGGAAGGAAGTGTCGGAAGGAAGGAAGTGTCGGAAGGAAGTGTCGGAAGGAAGTGTCGGAAGAAAGTGTCGGAAGGAAGGAAGGAAGGAAGGATGCATATGTCGGAAATGTCGAAAGATAGTGTTGGAAGGAAGTGAAGGAAGGACGTGTCGGAAGGAAGTGTTGGAACGAAATGTCGGTAGTGTCAGAAGGAAGTGAAGGAAGGACGTGTCGGAAGGAAGTGTTGGAACGAAATGTCGGTAGTGTCAGAAGGAATTGTTGGAAGGAAGTGTCGGTAGGAAGTGTCGGAAGGAAGGAAGGAAGAGTCGGAAGGAAGAAAGGAAGGAAGGAAGAAAGGAAGGAAGGAAAGAAGGAAGGATAGAAGGAAGTGTCGGAAGGAAGGAAGTGTAGGAAGGAAGTGTCGGAAGGAAGGAAGGATGTGTCGGAAGGAAGGAAGGAAGGAAGGAAGGAAGGAAGGAAGGAAGGAAGGAAGGAAGGAAGGAAGGAAGGAAGGAAGGAAGGAAGGAAGGAAGGAAGGAAGGAAGGAAGTGTAGGAAGGAAGTGTTGGAAGGAAGGAAGGAAGCTGTCGGAAGGAAGGAAGTGTCGGAAGGAAGTGTAGGAAGGAAGTGTCGGAAGGAAGTGTCGAAGGAAGTGTCGAAAGGAAGGAAGGAAGGAGAGAAGGAAGGAAGGAAGGAAGGAAGGAAGGAAGGAAGGAAGGAAGGAAGGAAGGAGGAAGGAAGGAAGGAAGGAAGGAGGAAGGAAGGAAGGAAGAAAGGAAAGAGGAAAGAAGGATAGAAGGAAGTGTCCGGAAGGAAGGAAGTGTAGGAAGGAAGTGTCGGAAGGAAGGAAGGATGTGTCGGAAGTGTCGAAAGAGAGTGTTGGAAGGAAGTGTAGGAAGCAAGTGTCGTAAGGAAGTGTCGGAACGAAGTGTCGGTAGTGTCGGAAGGAATTGTCGGAAGGAATTGTCGGAAGGAGGGAAGGAAGTGTCGGAAGGAAGGAAGTGTTGGAAGGAAGTGTCGGAAGGAAATGTCGGAAGGAAGTGTCGGAAGGAAGCGTCGGAAGAAGGAAGGAAGGAAGGAAGGAAGGAAGGAAAGAAGGAAGGAAGGAAGGATGTGTCGGAAGTGTCGAAAGAGAGTGTTGGAAGGAAGTGAAGGAAGGAAGTGTCGGAACGAAGTGTTGGAACGAATTGTCGGTAGTGTCGGAAGGAATTGTCGGAAGGAAGTGTCGGAAGGAAGGAAGGAAGTGTCGGAAGGAAGGACGTGTCGGAAGGAAGGAAGTGTCGGAAGGAAGTGTCGGAAGGAAGTGTCGGAAGGAAGTGTCGGAAGGAAGTGTCGGAAGGAAGTCTCGGAAAGAAGTGTCGGAAGGAAGTGTCGGAAGGAAGGAAGGAAGGAAGGAAGGAAGGAAGGAAGGAAGGAAGGAAGGAAGGAAGTGTAGGAAGGAAGGAAGGAATTGTGGGAAGGAAATGTGGGAAGGAAGTGTCGGAAGGAAGGAAGGAAGGAAGGAAGGAAGGAAGGAAGGAAGGAAGTGTCGCAAGGAATGAAGGAAGGAAGTGTAGGAAGGAAGTGTCGGAAGGAAGGAAGGAAGTGTAGGAAGGAAGTGTTCGAAGGAAGGAAGGAAGTGTCGGAAGGAAGGAAGTGTCGGAAGGAAGGAAGTGTAGGAAGGAAGTGTCGGAAGGAAGTGTCGGAAGGCAGTGTCGGAAGGAAGTAAGGAAGAGAAGGAAGAAAGGAAGGAAGGAAGGAAGGAAGGAAGGAAGGAAGGAAGGAAGGAAGGAAGGAAGGAAGGAAGGAAGGAAGGAAGGAAGGAAGGAAGGAAGGAAGTGTGGGAAGGAAATGTGGGAAGGAAGGAAGGAAGGAAGGAAGGAAGGAAGGAAGGAAGGAAAGGAAGGAAGGAAGGAAGGAAGGAAGGAAGTGTCGGAAGGAAGTGTCGGAAGGAAGTGTCGGAAGGAAGTGTTGGAAGGAAGTGTCGGAAGGAAGGAAGGAAGGAAGGAAGGAAGGAAGGAAGGAAGGAAGGAAGTGTCGGAAAGAAGTGTCGGAAGGAAGTGTCGGAAGGAAGTGTCGGAAGGAAGTGTCGGAAGGAAGTGTCAGAAGGAAGTGTCCGGAAGGAAGGAAGGAAGGAAGGAAGGAAGGAAGGAAGGAAGGAAGGAAGGAAGGAAGGAAGGAAGGATTTGTCGGAATTTTCGAAAGAGAGTGTTGGAAGGAAGTGAAGGAAGGAAGGAAGTGTCGGAAGGAAGGAAGTGTCGCAAGGAAGGAAGTGTCGCAAGAAGGAAGTGTCGGAAGGAAGGGTCGGAAGGAAGTGTCGGAAGGAAGTGTCGGAAGGAAGGAAGGAGGGAAGTGTCGGAAGGAAGTGTCGGAAGGAAGTGTCGGAAGGAAGGAAGGAAGGAAGGAAGTGTCGGAAGGAAGGAATCATGTGTCGGACGTGTCGAAAGAGAGTGTTGGAAGGAAGTGAAGGAAAGAAGTATCGGAAGGAAGTGTCGGAACGAAATCTCGGTAGTGTCGGAAGGAATTGTCGGAAGGAAGTGTCAGAAGGAAGTGTCGGAAGGAAGTGTCGGAAGGAAGGAAGGAACGAAGGAAGGAAGGAAGGAAGTGTTGGAAGGAAGCGTCGGAAGGAAGTGTCGGAAGGAAGTGTCGGAAGGTAGTGTCGGAAGGAAGGAAGGAAGGAAGGAAGGAAGGAAGGAAGGAAGGAAGTGTCGGAAGGAAGGAATGATGTGTCGGAAGTGTCGAAAGAGAGTGTTGGAAGGAAGTGAAGGAAAGAAGTATCGGAAGGAAGTGTCGGAACGAAATCTCGGTAGTGTCGGAAGGAAGTGTCGGAAGGAAGTGTCAGAATGAAGTGTCGGAAGGAAGTGTCGGAAGGAAGGAAGGAACGAAGGAAGGAAGGAAGGAAGTGTTGAAGGAATTGTTGGAAGGAAGTGTCGGAAGGAAGGAAGGAAGGAAGGAAGGAAGGAAGGATGGATGTGTCAGAAGTGTCGAAAGAGAGTGTTGGAAGGAACTGAAGGAAGGAAGGGTCGGAAGGAAGTGTTGGAACGAAATGTCGGTAGTGTCGGAAGGAATTGTCGGAAGGAAGTGTCGGAAGGAAGGAAGTGTCGGAAGGAAGGAAGGGTCGGAAGGAAGGAATTGTCGGAAGGAAGGAAGTGTCGGAAGGAAGTGTCGGAAGGAAGTGTCGGAAAGGAAGTGTCGAAAAGAAAGAAAGGAAGGAAGGAAGGAAGGAAGGAAGGAAGGAAGGAAGGAAGGAAGGAAGGAAGGAAGGAAGGAAGTGTCGGAAGGAGGGAAGGAAGTGTCGGAAGGAAGGAAGTGTTGGAAGGAAGTGTCGGAAGGAAATGTCGGAAGGAAGTGTCGGAAGGAAGGAAGTGTCGGAAGGAAGGAAGTGTCGGAAGGAAGTGTCGGAAGGAAGTGTAGGAAGGAAGTGTCGGAAGGAAGTGTCGGAAGGAAGTGTCGGAAGGAAGGAAGGAAGGAAGTGTCGGAAAGAAGTGTCGGAAGGAAGTGTCGGAAGGAAGTGTCGGAAGGAAGTGTCGGAAGGAAGGAAGGAAGGAAGGAAGGAAGGAAGGAAGGAAGGAAGTGTCGGAAGGAAGTGTCGGAAGGAAGTGTCGGAAGGAAGGAAGGAAGGAAGGAAGGAAGGAAGGAAGGAAGGAAGGAAGGAAGGAAGGAAGGAAGGGTAGGAAGGAAGTGTTGGAAGGAAGGAAGGAAGGAAGTGTCGGAAGGAAGGAAGTGTCGGAAGGAAGGAAGTGTAGGAAGGAAGTGTCGGAAGGAAGTGTCGGAAGGAAGTGTCGGAAGGAAGGAAGGAAGGAAGGAAGAGAAGGAAGGAAGGAAGGAAGGAAGGAAGGAAGGAAGGAAGGAAGGAAGGAAGGAAGGAAGGAAGGAAGGAAGGAAGGAAGAGAAGGAAGGAAGAAAGGAAGGAAAGAAGGAAGGATAGAAGGAAGTGTCGGAAGGAAGGAAGTGTAGGAAGGAAGTGTCGGAAGGAAGGAAGGATGTGTCGGAAGTGTCGAAAGAGAGTGTTGGAAGGAAGTGTAGGAAGCTAGTGTCGTAAGGAAGTGTCGGAACGAAGTGTCGGTAGTGTCGGAAGGAATTGACGGAAGGAAGTGTCGGAAGGAAGGAAGGATGTGTCGGAAGTGTCGAAAGAGAGTGTTGGAAGAAAGTGTAGGAAGGAAGTGTCGTAAGGAAGTGTCGGAACGAAATGTCGGTAGTGTCGGAAGGAATTGTCGGAAGGAAGTGTCGGAAGGAAGGAAGGAAGTGTCGGAAGGAAGGAAGTGTCGGAAGGAAGGAAGGAAGTGTCGGAAGGAACTGTCGGAAGGAAGTGTCGGAAGGAAGTGTTGGAAGGAAGTGTCGGAAGGAAGTGTTGGATGGAAGTGTCGGAAGGAAGTGTCGGAAGGAAGTGTCGGAAGGAAGGAAGGAAGGAAAGGAAGGAAGGAAGGAAGGAAGGAAGGAAGGAAGGAAGGAAGGAAGGAAAAGAAGGAAGGAAGGAAGGAAGGAAGGAAGTGTCGGAAGGAAGTGTCGGAAGGAAGTGTCGGAAGGAAGTGTCGGAAGGAAGGAAGGAAGGAAGGAAGGAAGGAAGGAAGGAAGGAAGGAAGGAAGGAAGGAAGGAAGGAAGGAAGGAAGGAAGTGTGGGAAGGAAATGTGGGAAGGAAGGAAGGAAGAAGGAAGGAAGGAAGGAAGGAAGGAAGGAAGGAAGGAAGGAAGGAAGGAAGGAAAGAAGGAAGGAAGGAAGGAAGGAAGGAAGGAAGGAAGGAAGGAAGGAAGGAAGGAAGGAAGGAAGGAAGTGTCGGAAGGAAGTGTCGGAAGGAAGGAAGGAAGGAAGGAAGGAAGGAAGGAAGGAAGGAAGGAAGGAAGGAAGGAAAGAAGGAAGGAAGTGTCGGAAAGAAGTGTCAGAAGGAAGTGTCGGAAGGAAGTGTCGGAAGGAAGTGTCGGAAGGAAGTGTAAGAAGGAAGTGTCGGAAGGAAGGAAGGAAGGAAGGAAGGAAGGAAGGAAGGAAGGAAGGAAGGATTTGTCGGAATTTTCGAAAGAGAGTGTTGGAAGGAAGTGAAGGAAGGAAGGAAGTGTCGGAAGGAAGGAAGTGTCGCAAGGAAGGAAGTGTCGGAAGGAAGGAAGTCTCGGAAGGAAGTGTCGGAAGGAAGTGTAGGAAGGAAGTGTCGGAAGGAAGGAAGTGTCGGAAGGAAGTGTCGGAAGGAAGTGTCGGAAGGAAGTGTCGGAAGGAAGTGTCGGAAGGAAGTGTCGGAAGGAAGTGTCGGAAGGAAGGAAGGAAGGAAGTGTCGGAAGGAAGGAAGTGTCGGAAGGAAAGAAGTGTCGGAAGGAAGGAAGGAAGGAAGGAAGGAAGGAAGGAAGGAAGGAAGGAAGGAAGTGTAGGAAGGAAGTGTTGGAAGGAAGGAAAGAAGTGTCGGAAGGAAGTGTCGGAAGGAAGGAAGTGTAGGAAGGAAGTGTCGGAAGGAAGTGTCGAAGGAAGTGTCGGAAGGAAGTGTCGGAAGGAAGGAAGGAAGAGAAGGAAGAAAGGAAGGAAGGAAGGAAGGAAGGAAGGAAGGAAGGAAGGAAGGAAGGAAGGAAGGAAGGAAGAAAGGAAGGAAAGAAGGAAGGATAGAAGGAAGTGTCGGAAGGAAGGAAGTGTAGGAAGGAAGTGTCGGAAGAAAGGAAGGATGTGTCGGAAGTGTCGAAAGAGAGTGTTGGAAGGAAGTGTAGGAAGCAAGTGTCGTAAGGAAGTGTCGGAACGAAGTGTCGGTAGTGTCGGAAGGAATTGTCGGAAGGAAGTGTCGGAAGGAAGGAAGGATGTGTCGGAAGTGTCGAAAGAGAGTGTTGGAAGAAAGTGTAGGAAGGAAGTGTCGTAAGGAAGTGTCGGAACGAAATGTCGGTAGTGTCGGAAGGAATTGTCGGAAGGAAGTGTCGGAAGGAAGGAAGGAAATGTCGGAAGCAAGGAAGTGTCGGAAGGAAGAAGGAAGTGTCGGAAGGAAGGAAGTCTCGGAAGGAAGTGTCGGAAGGAAGTGTAGGAAGGAAGTGTCGGAAGGAAGGAAGTGTCGGAAGGAAGTGTCGGAAGGAAGTGTCGGAAGGAAGTGTCGCAAGGAAGTGTCGGAAGGAAGTATCGGAAGGAAGTGTCCGCAAGGAAGTGTCGGAAGGAAGTGTCGGAAGGAAGTGCCGGAAGGAAGGAAGGAAGGAAGGAAGGAAGGAAGGAAGGAAGGAAGTGTCGGAAGGAAGTATCGGAAGGAAGTGTCGGAAGGAAGGAAGGAAGGAAGGAAGGAAGGAAGGAAGTGTCGGAAGGAGGGAAGGAAGTGTCGGAAGGAAGGAAGTGTTGGAAGGAAGTGTCGGAAGGAAATGTCGGAAGGAAGTGTCGGAAGGAAGTGGTCGGAAGGAAGGAAGGAAGGAAGGAAGGAAGGAAGGAAGGAAGGAAGGAAAGAAGGAAGGAAGGATGTGTCCGGAAGTGTCGAAAGAGAGTGTTGGAAGGAAGTGAAGGAAGGAAGTGTCGGAAGGAAGTGTTGGAACGAATTGTCGGTAGTGTCGGAAGGAATTGTCGGAAGGAAGTGTCGGAAGGAAGGAAGGAAGTGTCGGAAGGAAGGAAGTGTCGGAAGGAAGTGTCGGAAGGAAGTGTCGGAAGGAAGTGTCGGAAGGAAGGAAGGAAGGAAGTGTCGGAAGGAAGTGTCGGAAGGAAGTGTCGGAAGGAAGGAAGGAAGGAAGTGTCGGAAGGAAGGAAGTGTTGGGAGGAAGGAAGTGTAGGAAGGAAGTGTCGGAAGGAAGTGTCGGAAGGAAGTGTCGGAAGGAAGGAAGGAAGAGAAGGAAGGAAGTGTCGGAAGGAAGGAAGGAAGGAAGGAAGGAAGGAAGGAAGGAAGGAAGGAAGGAAGTGTCGGAAGGAAGGAAGGAAGGAAGAAAGGAAGGAAAGAAGGAAGGATAGAAGGAAGTGTCGGAAGGAAGGAAGTGTCAGAAGGAAGGAAGTGTCGGAAGGAAGGAAGGATGTGTCGGAAGTGTCGAAAGAGAGTGTTGGAAGGAAGTGTAGGAAGCTAGTGTCGTAAGGAAGTGTCGGAACGAAGTGTCGGTAGTGTCGGAAGGAATTGTCGGAAGGAAGTGTCGGAAGGAAGGAAGGATGTGTCGGAAGTGTCGAAAGAGAGTGTTGGAAGAAAGTGTAGGAAGGAAGTGTCGTAAGGAAGTGTCGGAACGAAATGTCGGTAGTGTCGGAAGGAATTGTCGGAAGGAAGTGTCGGAAGGAAGGAAGGAAATGTCGGAAGGAAGGAAGTGTCGGAAGGAAGGAAGTGTAGGAAGGAAGTGTCGGAAGGAAGGAAGGATGTGTCGGAAGTGTCGAAAGAGAGTGTTGGAAGGAAGTGTAGGAAGCTAGTGTCGTAAGGAAGTGTCGGAAGGAAGTGTCGGTAGTGTCGGAAGGAATTGTCGGAAGGAAGTGTCGGAAGGAAGGAAGGATGTGTCGGAAGTGTCGAAAGAGAGTCTTGGAAGAAAGTGTAGGAAGGAAGTGTCGTAAGGAAGTGTCGGAACGAAATGTCGGTAGTGTCGGAAGGAATTGTCGCAAGGAAGTGTCGGAAGGAAGTATCGGAAGGAAGTGTCGCAAGGGAAGTGTCGGAAGGATGTGTCGGAAGGAAGTGCCGGAAGGAAGGAAGGAAGGAAGGAAGGAAGGAAGGAAGGAAGGAAGGAAGGAAGTGTCGGAAGGAAGTATCGGAAGGAAGTGTCGGAAGGAAGGAAGGAAGGAAGGAAGGAAGGAAGGAAGGAAGGAAGTGTCGGAAGGAGGGAAGGAAGTGTCGGAAGGAAGGAAGTGTTGGAAGGAAGTGTCGGAAGGAAATGTCGGAAGGAAGTGTCGGAAGGAAGTGTCGGAAGGAAGGAATGAAGAAAGGAAGGAAGGAAGGAAGGAAAGAAGGAAGGAAGGATGTGTCGGAAGTGTCGAAAGAGAGTGTTGGAAGGAAGTGAAGGAAGGAAGTGTCGGAAGGAAGTGTTGGAACGAATTGTCGGTAGTGTCGGAAGGAATTGTCGGAAGGAAGTGTCGGAAGGAAGGAAGGAAGTGTCGGAAGGAAGGAAGTGTCGGAAGGAAGGAAGGAAGTGTCGGAAGGAAGTGTCGGAAGGAAGTGTCGGAAGGAAGTGTCGGAAGGAAGTGTCGGAAGGAAGTCTCGGAAAGAAGTGTCGGAAGGAAGGAAGGAAGGAAGTGTCGGAAGGAAGTGTCGGAAGGAAGGAAGGAAGAGAAGGAAGGAAGGAAGGAAGGAAGGAAGGAAGGAAGGAAGGAAGGAAGGAAGGAAGGAAGGAAGGAAGGAAGGAAGTGTTCGAAGGAAGGAAGGAAGTGTCGGAAGGAAGGAAGTGTCGGAAGGAAGGAAGTGTAGGAAGGAAGTGTCGGAAGGAAGTGTCGGAAGGAAGGA